>NW_024879565.1:312500-360000 GCF_900700415.2 Clupea harengus
CGAGCATGTTGTGTGTGTGTCCATGTTCTGATAAGTGTGTGAGGTGGTTGCGTGCCAGAATCTAGTGGGAGTGTGAGTGGGTTTTCCTCCTTAGTTAATGTTAGCATGTATTTTCTGTTAGCCGTCAGAGTCAGTGTGTTTATTATTTGTGCCCTAGTTGGGTTTTCCTAGGGTGACCAGACGTCCTTTACCCGGACATGTCCTCTTTTCGAGACCTAAAAAATGCGTCCGGCAGGGATTCCAAAATCGTCCGGGATTTTGCCTCGTTGGATATTTGTGTTTCTCTGGGTCTTTCACAAACTAGTTATTACGTCCTTACACGTTTTGGAAAGGGTATCTCCCTTACACTCCACCTTGCGCGAGCTATGACTGTAGAGAGAACTGTCATTGGTCGACCGCCTTCCCAGTGTTGCCAGATAGGATAATTATCCTCCAAATAAATACGATCATTTTGAGCCTTTGATACGATACGCCATTTCCAATCTGGCAACACTGACCACCTTGCCGCCTTCACTAGTTGCATCGTTTACAATAGTACATGACATCTGCATGTAAAAATATGTCAAAACTTTGTCCCGGGGGAGGGGGCGGGGTCATCTGCATGTGAAAAAGATGTCCAAAAACTCCGTTGCGGGGGAGGGGGCGGGGTCCCGTGACGAAGTGTCCTCTTTTTCACAAACTCAAATCTGGTCACCCTAGTTTTCCTAATGTGCTGGTGTCTTATCTACCCTTGCCCTCTGTCGAGTGCCCGTGTATAAATGCCCATGGAGGTCTGCCTTTCTGCATTGGTGTTTGAATGCTTGTGCCTGAGGTAATAAACAGCATAGACGCCAAAGGTACAACTGTTCTGCGTGACGCTACATCGGTATCAGTCAGTGGGATTACAAGACACTTGCTAAAATATTTACATCATACCACCCTGGGCTTTTTCTCTTCTGTGACCCAGTTGTTGGAGGATGTGTATTGATAGTAATTTTTATACCATATCTTTGTTGGAGACTCAGTCGGAGATATGATCAGTCCAGGAACCAGGTTTAATCTTGTACAATGATGCACATTCAAGGGAGAGACATGTTTCACTCAACAGTTTAACCTTAAGAATCTTTCTAATCAGCCATTGTAACATTTCAGTTATATGCCCTCTGAGTATAAGGGGTGTCACTCCATAAATTCCATCCCTTCATTAATATGTAACAGATTATTATCTTGGAGACAGAAAAGATCTGAGCCATTTGCTAAGCAGAGGAAATGGGTTAAGAGCTCCAGTCGTGAGATTTAAGATCTCAGAGGCCCTGTATTAATGAGGCCAAGGGCCATCAAAGACATTTTGACTTGACCAAGAGGAGGGGAGAGTGAGAACACTCATCAGACCTCACTCAGGTCATTCCATCTTAAGTATATTCAACCAGAAATGCTTACATTATAGCCTAAATCCAATTGCAAGCAACAAATACCAACAGATATAAGATGCATTGGATTATTAAATCTTGTACATCATTATTAACTCTGAACCTTAAATTCTGATTCCCTCAGCATTCATGTATGTGTTCGAATGTACAGGAATAGGCCTACTGCTTTGGTGGAGGATATTTATTCATGTATTTGTTTGAATGTACAGGGATAGGCCTACTGCTTTGGTGGAGGAAGTAGAACTGCCCCACCATAGACAAAAGTTTGCATTCCCGGTGAACAGCCATGGTCTACTAAAACAGTATGAATATGGGTGATTAAATGTCATGTGTGGTGCACTCACTCTTGGTTTCTTATACTACGTATTGTAATTAATTCAATCATTTACAGGGGCAGGGAAATATAGACAAATGAAAGAAAATATCTGAAATAGAGGTGTACTCCACTTGCACGTATAGGCTACGCCTATTATAATGTAGACGTATTACAATAATAATAATTACATCAACAATTAACCAACCAACTTAATTAAAGATTGTTGGCTACCATTGACATGCTTGGTTGAAAAAATCCATCAATTAAATACACATGAAATTAGCTTTATTTTCACATCTAATCATAACTCTTAACAATCGCTTACAAGTAAAACACGCTGCGTTGACTGATGCCAATGCTTGCATTGACTGACGACTGGCTCTGTGCACTGCCATACTGTATGCTGTTTTTACCACTTCCTCTTAGACATTTTAAATGAGCCAATCAGCCACATCTTCAGCCCAGGCCAAAGTAAACCTAAACCTTAAGTTTAGAGGATCCATTTTGTTAAGCCTATTTGGAAGACTGTCTTTCAACAGATTAAGAACACAAAGGGCCCTGGGGCTACACATAATGAAAGGGTCCCCTCAAAATGTTCATACAATATTTTTAGGAAATAAGGCTACATGTTAGGCAATTTATCTTGACATCAGTAAAGCTACAATAAAAACAAGTATATTTGCCTAGATACAAAAAAAAGTAAGAACTATTTTCTCAATATGTAGTAAAATTGGCTTAAATTCAGCAAATCTTTTTTAAGCTTTATTTTTGGCATATTATGCCTTTATTCAGATAGGACAGTAGAGAGAGACAGAAAGCGAGCTGGAAAGAGGGATTGGGAAATGGCCAAAAGCCGGACTCAAACCCGGATCCCCATCATGGTACAGGAATGCTGCCCCTTGCACCACAGCTCACCCCCATCTGGGCAGATGCTTGTCGGAAGGAGCTTTTTCCAGACCGCAGGGTTACACCTTAACATCAGACATATGTATATGTGGTTTGAGTCTAAACATTGTTTCTTTAAACAATGGGCTTCTAAGCTCAAATTAAAAAAATATTTGCAAGTCTTTGATTAATCAGAACCAAATATGAAAGTTGCCAAAATGTTGACCCTTCAATGCACACAATTTTTTCAAATGAAAGGGAAATGGGACCTGTATCTGAGGTTAAAGATCTACAGTATTAACGTGGAAAATTAAGAGACTTCCTAGGTTTCAAAGACATAAACCATGTTGTATCAGTCAACCATGTTGTATCAGTCAAAAGGATTGTGAGAATTGGTAATAAATACATAACTCAGAAGTCCATGATCCTTCCCAAAACGCTGCACTGCAAACGTTTAAATCTTAGTATGAAATATCTTAAATCAAGGAAATATATGCTTTTATTTTGTCTGAAAAGATATTTCTTATACCGAGTTAGAGCATTTCACTTGCTTCAAGCGTTTCAGTCCTTAAAGGGGCCATATTATGAAAATTCCACTTTTTTAGTGCTTCTACACGTTCATTTGGGTATCTGGCGTGTCTACCAACCCAAAAACGCTGGAAAAAAACCATTGGCGATCTTTGTTATGGTTCCTGGATCTTTGTTATGGTCAGAAACGTCATGATTGAGTCTGCGAATGAGATTCCCGTGTGGTGGCCTGTCACAACACATTGGGAGGTTCCCTTCATGGCCTTGGCCCACCCCCCACCCCATCCCCAGCCCCCCCCCCCCCCCCCACACACACACACTCATTACATATTTGCCAAAGCGCAAGCCATTATTGCAAAGCTTTGAATAGCTAGCTAGCTAGCAGCATGAAGCAAACGAAGTACTCAAGATGCGCTGTGGTGGGCCGCACAGATCTCTACATCACGTTCCAGCCTCAGAAGACACGAGCGAAATGGATTGAATTCATATTTGAAGGCAATGTCCCTGAATGAACTTCAGGCGAGGGAAATGTAAGTATTTTTAAAAATAATTCTGTTACTTGCCCATTCAGTGTGGTGGTTAACGACGTTAGCATGTTGTAGGGGGACTAATTCAAACAGCGATTTATGAACCGTGTTATTTTAGTGGTGGTTAATTGATACAATCGTGAATAAGTGCTGTGTCTTATCTCCTGAGCAAGCAAGAGTGTCAATATGGGCTAACGAGTTGTAGCTAAAGCCCATAGAAAAGAGCTATACAGCTCGCTAGCTATTAGCACTCTAGCTTGCTCAGGAGAGTTTAGCTGCAGAGAGAAGACACAGCAATTATTCACGATTGTATCAATTGTACATCTAGGTTTCTTTGGCGTCTGTTGTCACGTCCAACAGCACAACATATCACGGGCATTTAGAACTTTGTGTGGGTTGTGGCCGTAAACAGCTCGCTAGCTATTAGCGCTCAAGGCAGTATCATAGCTAATAATAGTTGAAAACCAACGGATAATAATGTTTCGCTAAAATGTATGATTCCCGTTGTTAAGGTTAGAGAATTCTCGCACCAAAAAGGCATCATTCATAAACGACTTGGATAAGCAGCTTAGACTCACCTGCAGTTACCAAAACAGTTTGTCATGTGGGGCATTTGAGGGTTTTGTGTATAGTACAGCACAAGTTAAAAATACTGTTCACTGTATGATTATTTCATAATGATTTATGAGAAAAATGCCGGGTTGGTAGTATGCCAATGTTATTGTACCTACTTTTCTGTGTTGTGAAACTGATATTAGGTGTAATGGAATACAACATTTCTTCAAATGCTAGAGATGTATTGGCTTTTAGTTCATGTTTCATGCATTGCAGTGCAAGGATAATGGTCAGTGAGATGACATTTTATTTACAGTATGGAGTATTTTCCTTTTATTACATTCAGGAAAAACATGAATAACATTGCTGCTCTTGTGGTTAAGGAAGAACATCTGAACAGTGTCCTAGGCTACATCATGTGGCCTGTCAGACAGATCCTCCAAAGCACCATCTGGAGCAGAAGAGCAGGACCACCCAGATTCTCCGTCCCAGAAAGCCCCAAGACCTGCTAACAAAGCTTCTGTACACCAAATACCTGTAACGTCTGAGCAAAGTTTACATTGTATTTAGAGAATAAATGGTGACACACATCTATTGAGTCTTCCTTTGTTAACAGTATGGCTACTGATGGCACAAATTGTGATTTTGTAATCAATGTTTTTATTATAATTGGTCTTTTTTGTATTTATTACCCATGTACTAGCCAGTACATTTAATAACTATGTTTAAAAAGCTCTGTGGCATTCTTTGAAGCAAGTCTATAGAAACAGTTTTGGTATGTAACATGTCAACAGTTGTCACATGCAAGATGAGCAGTAAGCAAAGTAAGACAGAGGGAAGATGAATTTATTGTATTTTCTTCCCCAGTTATATTTGTATTGCAGAAATCACTGATGACTCATATGCATAAAAAACAAAACAACTTACTGCTATATTCCCCTTAGACATAAGGCCCATAGTCTGCTCTATAGATGTTGAATGCATTCTGTAGTGAGAACACATTCAATCACACAGCTAAAAGTCCCGGATGATGCACGTTGGTTGGTTTGGAAGCTGCAGTAGTCTTCTTGTTACCTTGAATATTGAAAGTGTAAGTATCATGGAATATAAAACAAGATGACTGCATAATTACCATGTCATTCACAAATAATTTTACCTGTGGCATCTCCCTGCAGCATCCATTCTCAGGCTCTGTAGGCATTTGCTTACACTTGGCACAATTACGCCTGTATAGATAAAGGGTTTTAAAAAGTGACAACATTGCAGGTGAAGTGTATTTGAATGTTGTGTTACAATTACAGACACAAGTTGACAAATACAACGATATAATGAGAAAACAATGTTTGAACGCTAATAAACGGAGGTAAACACGTTACGTTATGTTCTACATCTGTGTTAGTGCCATTTTCCACATTGTAATTTAGACTCAGATAAAGATATTATTTTGTTTAGATTCATATTTAGTGATTGCTCATTATAATGATTGCATAATTGTATTTTATAGTTTTGCATTTCAGTTTAATATATGGTTAGTGTACATGCAATGCTTAGAATAACCAGATATGCATGGGACATAAGAGTTGCTTTGGAGAGCGCGTGGTAGTGAGCTACGACGTAGTCTGCTCGACATTGATGGAATGTATAAGAACTGCCATTCATTTCACTGTTTTCTACCGTTGTTAAACGCACTAAACACGCGTAGAGACTCGTTCTTTCCGTCTAGAGTGGTTAAGTGAATGAATATGTTGAAAATGAATTCCTGATAACAAGAAGGGAACTTTAGCCACTACAACCTGCTTGGTCCATTACTGTTGTCAGATAACATTTTACTTTCCAGCTGGAGCTTTACTCGTGTAGCAGGCATAATGGCGTTCCCGTTACTTGCATTTACATAAACACTTTTCACAAACAGTAACTTACATAAACACACTGTATTTGTGACATACTCGTACATGCACACACTATTATCTAGCATTGCGATGTTCTCGTCACCGACTAGACCGTATGACCTTAGCCAAAGTAAAAACAAGTGAAGTGACAAAGTGTACTTACCATTCAGAAACGTCCTGTTGTACCCTAAATTCTCGAACTTGTTTGGGAACGTCTTCTTATTCAGGGTCTGAACAATCTCGTATCCAGTCGCCATATTTTACAAAACTAAACTTGGTAAGAATGAGTAGCTAAAAACTAAAAGGTTAGAATGATTAGCCCAAAACCGTAGAGGAGGAGGGAGGAGGGCGGGGGGAGGGGTTAGCTGGCTCATTAGCATAAGCGCTCAAAACAGCTCGCTGACAGAATGGCTGTGTTTAGCAGGGTAAAAAGGATGCCATTAATAATGATCCTTGTGGTATTTTGACCAAAATATGTTACAGACATTTCATTAAGACCCCAAGGAACCATATCAACTTGTGGTAAAATGGGCATACGATGGGCCCTTTAATTATCTTAATAAGGTATTATAACTTGTTACTGAGATTTTATTACTGGTTCTGAGCAAGTTAGTGATTGGAACTATTTTGATTACTGCTGGCAAGTACAAAATTGCTTTGTCAGAATCAGAATGAAGACAAATTTACTTTTTTTTGTCTGGACACACTAGTTTTAAGATATATTTGGGTAATGTTTTAAAAACCTTGGTTTTCCTGTTCTGTTGGCAGATAATTTTGTTTATTTTAAGTAATATATCCCCAATTTTATTACTTTTTTCTTTATTTTAAAAGCTGAATGTTTGCAGTGTGAATGGTAATATACCAGAATTTGGACTGGGGAAAACATATTTGTTGTTGATTCCAGGGTGTTTTGTTTTGAATATCAACCATTTCAAAAGATATGTTTTTATCAGAACGTCATGGCTTATCAAGTCAAGGTCCCACACTTTGCACAGGCCACTGAGTTAGTGGATAGTGAGAAGCTGGTTAATTATACCTCTTATTACACAATCGGCAGCAAGAGCCAAACTTGGGTCCAAGTAAAATATCATCTTGGGGATGTAATAGAATTGCACCACAGTTCAAATGACTCGTAGTAGGTTCCCCAGATTTCACATGGTATTTGAATGGCCAGATTAATGTAATGGCAGCCTTTATATTGCAAATGAGATGTGCTCACTTACTTTAACTTGCTAAAGGAGGATAAAGTCTGTTCTTAAAGCAAAAGTTTGACTTGTATTTTGTCTACAGGAATACATAATTGCTGTGCTGTGCTGTAAAACAATGAATTACATTTGGTCGATATTTGTTTTTTATATATGTAGAAATGAGAAGGATAAGATGCTTGAAATAAGAAATTCTGACTTTGACAAAGCAGTTTTGTAGTTGTCAGTGGTGATCAAACTGCCTTATAATTATGGCAATTCTAGTTTCAAGCATTAACGTGCTCAGAACCAGTAATAAAATCTCAGAAACAATTAATAATACCTTATTAAGATTAAGACTGAAATGCTTGAAGCAAGTGAAATGCTCTAACATAAAAAATGGCTGGTAAGAAGAAATATCTTGTCAGACAAAAAACAAGCATATATTTCCTTGATTTAAGATATTTCATATTACTAAGATTTCAATTTATGCAGTGTACACCTCCGCTTCACTTATCAACTTGTTTTCCGACAGGGTAATTTATTGAAGGTTTGTGTCATATCTGAATGTCTTTCTGCTTGGTGATGAAAGAGGTAACTTGTTTTGTTGGCTCTTCTTCTCAGAGTTTGTCACCAATTGTGATATCCGGTGTAACCAGCACCTCCATTTCAAAGACGAGCGGTGAGGAGAGGCTGAGGGGATTCTGTGGGAATCAGAAGAAGGACACAAAGCAGGTGGGTGAAATATATCGGGTCGACGAAATTCATATGTTACTGAATGTCACTGATGTAACTCTCCACTTTCGGCCAGACACGCAGGTGGGCCTCTGTGCTGTATGTGTGTGTGTGTGTGGGGGGGGTGTTAGGCGGTTTTGGTCGGAGCAGAAATCTGCAGTGAGTATAATTAGTGCAGCTCTATTTACAGTTTTTCTCGATTGCTTAAGCACAATTTTGATAGTTTTGTTTTGTTTTTCAAAACACTACACACAATTAACACAACCACACTCCCAATTAGCAAAACACTTCAGATCCTTTGCAAAATGAAACACTCTTGTAAAAACTATACACTAATTTATCAAAACCATATTTTGCTACCATATGAAACATACACGTTGCATATGACCTACTTCTGTTTGTACCAGTTACACACTGCTGTTGCAAACCTAAAACACTTTTAGCAATTCTACTTCTCAGTGATGAGAGTACTGTAAGTGAAGTACACAGAGAAAGTGCAAATATACTGTACAATACATTCCCCAAACACTACACAAGACCAATGATGAAAATCTAATTTATTTCTCTCCATATACCCAAATCAGTCAACATGTCAACATGGAAAATCATAACAAAACATGTCCCACTTTTCATGCTACTACAGTAGTGTGCAAAACACTGTAAGCTCAGCAAATCGTTTGTCAGATCATTCTGTATCCAGTACAGGTATAGGTGTGGTAATTTGACAGTCAGTGCTTTGGAATTGCAAGGAAGTGACATCTTGATATACTTCTGTGTGTAATGTATACAAGTGTGTTTAGTGTTTTGCAAATCACTGTGTGTATTGTTGTGCAAAAAGTGTGAGCTGACATTGTGCTTATGGTGGTGCAAATCTGGGCCGAGTTGTGCTCCTTGAGTGTAAGGTTTTGATAATTGTGTAGTGCTTTTGAATTTAGTGTTTATTCAATCGTAACAAACTGTAATTAAAAATCACACGGGTAGCTCAAAAGGCCTGAGTTTGTGTGTGTGTGTGTGTGAGTGTGTGCCAGGAGCATTCGCCAAACTATTCAATATTTATATGGCTGTGCTTTATTCAACCTTTCAATTACCCTATACACAATTCAATTCCACTCACTATAAATGTACAGTAGATGATACCCTACTTCCCTTCCACCATGCTACAATCCTCAATCAACTTTCAATACTTATGCCTATTCCTTCATACTGTTAAGTTTAAATTATCTGCGTGTTGGTGTACAGAGAAATCAGAGTAATGGACCGCCAAACGTAGCACTTGGTTTGATACAGTTGAGTTTACTGGTTTTAGGATTGGACAAGATTCAGTCGGAGATGCAGAGTTCACAATTAGCTCTGTCACCCACGGCTGGAGAAGGCATTCTGAATTTTACATGTGATCACAATTGGTTTATAAGTCCAATCTTGGTACTTGGTGGGTACCAAGTACCAAGATGGTACTTTCTGGGCCCCACACGTATACGCCTCTCTGTGACTTGCATGTTTCAGTCGTAATTTCTGGCCTGACAATTAAGTTTCTGTGAATCTCCACTCCCTGGTACAGATAGTTTCCCTATCTCATCTGTCTCCTGCCCAGGCTGCCCTATGACCTTGGAATTTATGTCACTGGTCATCCTAAACTTGAAAGCATGTGCTTTGTATGTTATCTTAGGCCCCTCTGTCTGAAACCTGTTTTCCAACGGCCTTTTCAGTTATACTGGTTAAATGGGCATACATTGTTAATAGAAATTAAATGTTAATAAATTCATACCTAAACTGAATTTATCTTACATTCCCTCCTTTGACCTCATTTATGAGGTCAACACACACACACAAGCAAGCACTAAGAAGCAAGGTTACATTTTAGGGTGGGTTCTTGATTACTTTACACAATAATATCAAAACACCCTCGGTTTGCATTCTAGCACAGCATAAGCAATTTTTACACCTCCAGGCACTACTCTGTCACGGGGGTGCCTGCCCCCCTGCCAGGTCACCAAATTCCCCGAAGCTTTGGTAGAATCCGCCCGTGTTTTTCGCTTTAAGGTCAAACCTCAGAGCGCAACCTTTTAGTGTCTAAACACCTATTCTTATGAAAAATAAAAAATACAATTGGGTATATTGTACATATAGTAACATACAGTACTACAATATATATTTTACCTACTTAACATACTACACATCAATTGAAAGTTTAATTTATGTACTTCCCTAGACCATTGTCTACATAAAGTAAGTAACCTCTCATAGGATAGGTACTACTAAAAATCCATTATATAGAATCATACTAAAAAATCACTTGGTTACTATTAATTAGTGCTGTCAAACGATTAAAATATTTAATCGCGATTAATCGCATTTTTGTCATAGTTAACTCAAAATTAATCGCGATTAATCGCAAATTTGTATCTATTCTAAATGTCCGTATTTTTTCCATCATTTTATTTTTATTTTAATGCCCTTATCAACATGGAAAAGTGGATTGGCTTGCTTTAAGCAAATGTTTTATTTGATTGAAAACCAACATTGCCAAACAGGGCGGTACAAAATAAAATTATAAAGTGCACATTTCAGGTAAACAAGGACTCAGCCTATAGTGCAGTTAAACCATGGCTTAATATTTTCTCTTTTTCAAGTTTGCTGGGAACATAGCAGTCAGGCCTCTTATTTCAGAAACAATGAACCGTAACAGTTAGGTTACCAATAAAAGGTAAGCCTACTACTTCTTTGATTTCAGCCAGCTGCCTGTTGACATTTTCAGACAACAGTGAAGCTCGCTTCTTTTGCACAACACAACTTTTTAAAGTAAACTTTCAATTCAGAAGCTTTTTATCATCCATTTCGCCTGTATCGCGCTCACCATTCACTCAAACCGTAACGTTAGCCTACTACACAGTTTGCGAGGCCAAAAAGAACGTTAATCTAAAAAAAAATTAAAAAAAATAATAATAATTAAAAAAAAAAAATCGCGTTAATCTCGCGATAAAAAAATGAACGGCGTTAAAATGGGTTTGCGTTAACGCCGTTAATAACGCGTTAAACTGACAGCACTACTATTAATCAATCAACTAAAACTAATTAACTATGCAACACATTAACTATGCAAAAATCATATGATAAGCAAGTCAGTTATATACGATTCAAATTGATTATATGTTGGAAGAATGAGGGAAAGAAAGATAAGGCACAAAGGAAGAAAACATAATCACATTCAACAGTATACATTCCTATACTGAAATCCTAGCACATGAGCAAATTCAGCGGAGCACATTCAAGCAAAAACATCCTTTCTTACATTCCCTGCCTCCTAAAACTGACTTTCCTGCTGTCTACTCTGCTTCGCCCGATGTTTCATTGTGTAGTGCACGCCAATGTGGTTTACGCCAATGTATTCCTTCCAAGTAGTCGAGCCAATTTGCTCGAGCATCTCTGATTTCCTCCCATGGCTCTCCTCTCTCCACCATTTCTGAAATGAAATGCTCCACCATCTCCAACTGAAAAATATTCTCAGCGGAGAACCACATCTCCTCTCCCTCCTGGTTTATCAAGGGTTCAAAAAGGTTAGACACAGGGTCGGGTAGAATCACACCCTCATCATGTGCACCTGGGCTCTCATCTTTTCCATTGACTGCTCTCTCTATTGTGCGAGTAGCTATCAGCATGGCACCTCCAACTGCTACTCCTAAAAACACTCGTCCCAAACATGTTCCCCACTTCCAGAACTTATCATTTAGCCAATCTACCAGGAGGTTGTTTATTCCTGACTGTTTTACTATAAGTAAGTTAGTCAGACTCATGTTTCTTAGTTTTTAGCCAGTGCACAGTGTGAGAAATTATACCAGTTGATACCTGATCTCCTATGATCACTGGAAGTGTTTTCAAACAGCCTTGGTCTTCTTTCTCCACACCAGTCCGTACCTGCTGGGATATCAAGTTAATCATCTGGCTCAATCATTTATTACTATGGGGGTCAAGGTAGACAGAGGTTTGCCTCCATCCACAAAATGTTCTGGGTGCTAAATAATGGTCAGCCTTGCCTCTGTGTGCGTAAATTATGTGTGTGCTAAAGTGTGTGTCTGGGTGGGCGTGTGGCCCCCACCCTTCTCCTTCTTCAGCACAGGGAGTATAGCGTGTGTGTTTCTTTCTCTGAAAAATCAACATTCTATTACTTGGGTTTAAAATGATTTAACTCGGGAACGCTAGCCCGCCATTTCATATGATTCTATTTCACTTCTGTTTCACATCTCAGTCTTCTCTTTATTACATCATTACGCCAACATTTCCAGCAATATTAAAAATGGTTTCTAACACACATGGTTTTCCATGTATTCCAAAATAGAGTAAGTTTCACCGTCAGCAGAACAGGTTTTTTAAGGTAGTTTTAGGCAATAGTACAATAGACAATACAATAGTAATGTCTATGGGTCTTTCTTGTTTTGTGTGAACTTCGGCATTTACAATATTCGACTATCTCTTTTAACAGCGTGGTTGGTTCTAATTTCAAAGGCATCTTTAACTCCAAATATCACCACAACACTATGTATTAACGGGTACTATGTATCAACTACAGTTTTATGTATTAAGACTTTTTCTTTTCTTTAGTCTTAATACAGGCGTGTGAACAAATATATACCTTGCGCGCTCGCTGTCAGGATGAGTGATCGAGCCCCCACCTTTTTTACTCGCTTTTTTTTCTTTCTTTTTTTTCTCACCCCCCTCTGTGTCCATGTGCGCTCTCTCCCTCTCTCTGTCTGTCTAATAGAGGAGAATAGAGAATGTACCCATTATACCCACTATTATACCTTATTATTATTATTATATATACTATTATACTATTATACACTATGGTGTGTTTTACCACTAACTTTATCACTTCTTCAACTCTTTTTATCATTTTCTGCATGTGTCCCGTGTCGGTAAAACTACATCTTAACTCCTGCACTTTTTATAAACTTATCATATCTACACTTCGCTGCTAGTCCCAATTCTGTTCATGTTACATATCTATTTCTTACCGTACATATATATTTATTTATTCACTTTCTCCACTTTACATATTCACATACTCTGCACTTTTTTGCTATTTTGCACTTCTGGTTAGATGCTAAACTGCATTTCGTTGTCTCAGTAGGCCTACTTGTACTCTGTGCAATGACAATAAAGTTGAATCTACTCTAATCTTAACTCCGGGCCTCTACCCCTGCGGCTATTCATGCAATTCGATTATTTGGATAGAGATTTTTCGGCTGATCAGACCAAAATTCCTCATCCTCAAATCGATCTGCACTTGTATTATTTTATTTAAGCAGTATCGCCATCATTATCATATACCCTTCTTATTTCTCTGCCTTATCAGGCTTCGGTGATGGTGTCTTTTCTCCTCTGCATTTTTTCATGCTTTCCTCTTATCCTGTTGCTCTAACAAACACTTTCTTTCTCCTTGGTGGGTTATAAGGACCCGGGGAATCGCATTCTCGTGCGTAATGTCCTATAAATCCGCAGCGGTGACATTGGACACGACTCATGTCCCTTTGCGCTTGTGGTTCTATTTGCTGCGGTTGTGCATAATGCACCGGAGAACAAATTGCCAGTCACCAGCTTTAAAACATTCCCAATCCCGATCCCAATGATCAAATGAGTACAATTTAAGGTCTTTTATATCCAATAAGACCTATTCCCTCTGTTTTGATTTTTGCCTTGTTTCGCTTGTCACGTGCTTACATTTTTTTTTTTTTTTTTTTAATTCAATTAATTAAAACCACCGGTTGTCTTGGGTTGTTGCAAAAACCACACCCCGACCTTCTTGAGGGCCCGTATGATTTAATCAATTGAAACAAGCACGTTCTGACTCGCAAACAAGGTTAATGAAACACAATGTTTCTACCATATATACAGTATTGATTCCCATAAAAGTCACCCACTGTATATTCCTCCTCTATACTCTCTCACTCAATCACTTCTATTTTCCATGGTTCCCCTTCCAATTTAGCTGAGTGCCTAATTTGCATTAAGGTGTTATCTACTGACATTCTCACCCCCTCTCTGTCTAACGGACCCCTCTGCTGACACCCATACACTGGCTTTGGCTCTCACCATCATATGACCAACGTCTCTGTCCTTAAACCCCAGGCCCACTTTAAGTGTAATGTGCGGTGTGGCATTCGGCACATCATATGCTTTAGTGTACAATTGAGGATCCAACTTAGCCTCCACTCCTATTCCTTCTGGTCCTACAATTATACCCACAGCCCTAACCTCGATCTGTTTCCTTCCATTCAATGCTACTCTCCATCTTTCATCTCTCTCCACCTTCCGTGAGTCACATGGAGCTTCTCCCACCATGATAGTACAATGTATTGGAACACAAGGATTTCTGAGACTACCATGCCACTCATGAATAAAAGGTCCCCACTCACTCCAAATCCTATCCTCCCACTCCAATCCAAACAAACCTATCCAATATATCTGTTTAATTTGAGATGCAATGGGTCCTTGCAAAGCCATAACCTGGTGTGGTATCTCTCTCCCATCAGACTGAATTAAACCTGAGTTTACAGTTTTTCTCGATTGCTTTGGCACATTTTTCCATTCACTGTTTACTTTTTCAAAACAGCTCACACACAGCCCTTAACAGAAGGCAAAATTATCAAAACACTATATGATGCTTGCAGAATGACACCACCTTCTCACACGCCCATCAAAGCCAAACATTTCCATCAAAACCTACAATTTGTGCTCAATTGAAAATGTATGTTTTCTCATTTATTTAACAATGGCTAACAAAACTGAAACTACAGCTATCAATATCAACCTCTGCAACCATCACTTCAACTTTTGTGCAGCACCCTCACAGTATTGACTGTTTTGCCACTGACAACATACTACAATTTGGGTTTTGTACTGAGCACTCTAACTTAGGGAATATACTGTCAGAAAGTATTTGAAATCTGAAAAATTGTATGTAGTAAAATATTGTAGTTCTGTTTTTGTATTGCTAAACAAGGACTTGTCAACACCATTGATTTACATTTGTTCTACTGTGTGCAAAATGGCAAACATTCTGACACAAAAATATTTATTGCAGTCAATTTTCCACATTAGATGTAGATACTGTAAGAAGTCAAAATTCAATATACTTCAATATACAGTAAAAAGGTCAAATCTGTTTTGCAGTGAACATTCTCCCCCTGTGGGCTAGTGTGTTGATTCTGTAAAAATAGTGCAATAGGCTGTAAATACTGTAAATATACAGTAATCAGAATTCTACTATATATTTTGTAAATTACTTTAGTGAAACTACAGTACTGCATTGTATTGTGGCAACACACTTTACAAAAGTATAGAGATGGTTGTTGCCAAGAGTGCAAATACAGTGAAACACAGTACAGTAAATTGCCTGTAAAGGCCAGCAAAGTGTCATTTTCATTGCGGAACGTACAAACAATTGATGCCACAGTATGACGGCTCAGGTTTGGCTGAACCCTTTGGCCAGCCTCTCTCATTGAGAGGTCATGATTGACTACTTGATCAATGACTGTTGCCCTAATTTCATTAGAGCATCTTACATGAACGCCACGGGCCCCTCTACCTCTACCACTGCCTCTTCCTTGTCCTCGTCCTAGTCCTTGCTGAGGTTGTTGGTGGCGGCCTCCTCAATCCATGCTTGGTATCAACTTCAATCTATTGACCTCTTTTATAGGTTGAGAACTACTTGATTAGCTGTGCACAGAGAGTTCACACAGGTGCTGACGATATTTAGAATATAGAGAGCAGTTTCAATAGGCTGCTACTAAGTTTTTGCAATGTGTTGACATGGTTATTCAATTAGGTGCTGTGTCTTTCTCTGAGAAGTGTGTTAACTGTTTTGAAAAGTGTGTTAAAACTCAAAGAAATTTGTGTGAAAGCAATGAGAAATAGTTAACCCATTCGCCAGAGAAGACTCTTTCTGTGCAAAGAAGATGTGAGCATTAGATTAAGTTGACCCATGATTGAAAAACTGTAACAATGGCCCTTCATGCAGGGAAACAAAACCACCGGGGTTACCTGTGGCTTAATATCTCTCTGCTCTCCCATCTCCTGTCTATGAGCACAATGTCTGGAGATATGTCCCATTTGGCCACAAACCCAACACTTCTGGGGCTCATCTCTCTTGTTCTGTCCTCTCCCAACATCTCCTCTGCCTCTGCCTGCTCCGCTGCCTCTATGTCTTACCTGAATATGCCCCCACTGTTGAGCATCACCCTGCGGGTAAGGCTGAGGTGGCCAATATGAATGCCAGTGCGTTTGTGGTGGTGGGCCATTTGCTAATTGAGGCCCAGGTAATGGCTGTGATGACTGTTGTGGTGTCAATGGAGCAACTCCTGAATTTAGCATATCATACGGCCCCAGGCCCTGGGCTCTCACCCCCAGCTGTGGTGCCTGCTTATAGACCCCCCTTTTTAAATTATTCAACTGAGTCTGAGTCACCTTCCGTTTCGTCTCAACCTCCTGTTTCTCAAAATTGTCATCTACCTCCCTCTGTAACTTAACAAAATGAGTGACAGTATCTCTGAACTCAGTTCTTGGCATACTCTCAATCCGATTATAATTCTCTAGTTTTTCCCTCACTAACAATGGAAGTGCTTCAATAATAGCCTTCCTTATTAATTGCCGAATCCCCTTATCATTTTGTAGGTCTGTCTCCATTTGCACACGCCAGTCCGCCTCAGCCCTTTCCACAAACGCAGCTGGATTTTCATCTGATCTTAACCTGTTAACAGACAAACTTGACAAAGAAAATGTATTAGGGTATGCTTCTCTCAGAGTTCTCCACACATCATTTCTATAATTATCTAACGATGCCTCATCCACTAGTGGGTCTCCCATAATTCTTCCCAGTCCCACTCTATTGAACACCTCATAGCCGTCTTTTTAGTGAGAATCTGATTTAATAACAACTTTATATCACCTACGGCCAAACGCTTCCCTACCATCTCAGATTCCAGCTTTCCAATCCAAATCCCAGCTCCCTCTTGTAAAATAGGAAGTCTAAATATGAATCCATCCAAATCTGTGTGACCCCATGGTTGGTAATGAGTTACATTACCTTTTGTAATTAAAGGCATAATCAAATCTGCTGATCTAACTGAGGCCTGCATTCCCTCTCTTTCTTTCTCTTTCTTCTCCTCCTTTTGCATCAAGACATTTTCTAACTGTCATCTTACGCTTAACCTTCCTCATTTCTGTCCTTTGTTTTTCCAACTGCAATCCATTCGAAATATCTCATGATATCCTGTGGTTAATTGGCCATCATTCTCACCTTCCTCCACCATTTCTGACAACAAAGGAACTTCCCCCACTGCTGAATTAACATTCTTAAGACTTTGAAACACCTGGCCAGGCAAAATGTCCTCTGTCCCTCCACTATCTTCTCCAAACAAACCATTGCTCACACCCTCACCCAGATCAATCAGTTTCTGGGCCATCTGCTCTTCTCCAGCCTCCATCTCACCTTCAACTCTTTCAATCTCATCTGCAGATTGTGCTAAATCTTGCCTATGCTCCATTTCCTTCTCTTTAGCCAATTTCATAAATGCTGTTAAAGTATGCAACTCCTGCTGTCTCTTAATTTCGCTCCTCCCGCTTTCATCCTTATTCCTATAATTGTATATATTTCTTCGCATTTGAATCACTAACGTCAGGTCACAAGACCCCTGGGTCGGCCATGGAGTTAAATGATCTTTAGTTCTTTTTGACCATTTCCTACAGTGATGTCTAACCACCTCTGCATTTATTGAATATAATTTAATTACTGCCTCTAAAGGAGTACATGATTGTACTTCTACTAAGGCCATTTCAAAATAAAACTGCTAATTCAACTTTAACAACTACACGTGAGATTTGAGGAACCACCTTCCACCCTTACAAAAGCACAGGCCCACACAGAAAAGCTTCCTTGAGTTACGTCCCACGTGGTTTCTTAAAACAATAGGACAATACCAAACACAGCCACTATCACAAACAACGCAATGCGGATTCAACACACCTCGCAATAATATAATATTCTCCAACTGCAAAAGTCTATATAACTATGAACTTTAGTTTTTTAAAGTATATATAGTTACCACGTCTCTTAATCCAACCACATAATCCACAGTATTACAATTGAATTCAAACCTTCAGCCACCAATACAAGTCTAAGGGCCTCATTTATTCACATTGCGACCGCAGCGCAATCAGCGCCTTTGCCAAACCGCATATAGCGCACGATATTTTGCATCCTATTTATCAAACAAGAACCCTTTAGATCTTTAATTATCTCATAACAGTGATCCAAATCAACTCCAATCACACAAATCCCGTACACACGATTTCTTCCGTTTTCACAGACCCTTGCAATCACTCGATACTCAAACGTGTAACACAGCACATTCAATACCCAATACCTTAATGTCTACTGGAATATACTGTTTCAAATAACTCAACTTAAATCTCCCGTGAAAGCCAGAACATGCGATAGCCAGTAACTTAATACCCAGTCTATTTGAACTGCTTCAAATTCACAACCTTAAATCTCCCGTGAAAGCCAGAACATGCGATAGCGAGTAACTTAATACCCATTCTATTTGAACTGCTTCAAATTCACTTCCCGTGAAATATAAAAACTCCCCTCTAGTGCACGTTTCCTTTTCACCGTTTAATTGTATTATGGTAGTGAACCATAAATAATGACTATTCTGTACTTAAAAGAATTCACATTTACTGGCCACAGACTGCGTTTCTTTTTAGTGAAGATGAACACCAACAGATTCAGTTCTTGATTCAGCCGGCATCCACTATATTGTTTACACTATATTGTGCACAATATTGCTTACCTTTTTATTAGAGTCCTCTTGGACAGAGTTGAATCAAGGCTGAATCAAGGCTGAATCTTGCAGCGTTTTTCCCCGTCTTTCCACTATGGCATTGATGGGTCACCAATTATGTCGCGTCTGAACAAAGACCACGAGGTAGCCAAACAATGGAGTCGTGGAACCAGCAAATGTAGAAATCTTCAGCAGGATTTATTGCAATATTTAAAGAGCAACAAAGAGAAGGATTCTAGAAAGATTCTAACAAAATGAACTTGCGCTTAAAACCTAACCTGACACTCCCACTTCAGCCCTGACTGGCTGACTGCTTAACCAATAAAACCTATGACCTCCCCGTTAACTCCATCCAATCAGAAAGCTTCCAAGGTATATAATGACCCACCCCTTTAACCCGTGGATCAAATCGTCTTGTGTTTGTGACTGACCCTCAAACTAATTAAATTAATTATCTGACATTCCTTCTGACTCATTTTAAAATATCCCACACTAGCTAGCTTGTCAGCGACAGCTATTGATAGCTAGCATTCACTTGTATCAGCTGTCTCACGCACGAGTATCGTTCCGACATGCATACATTTACCACCATTCAAAATCGTAACTGTATCATATTCACCACATAATAGATCTGCCATTGTGTCGTATTTATGATTACCTAGTTATTAACGTTAGACTAACAAAACAATTTCCCTTCTTGCTGAATTGGCATGTCATAAACAAGGATATCTAGAAATTGTGTGTGTGTGCGCACAACGCTCATTTCCAATAATGAAGTTAAACGACATGTCAATGAGGATTTGAATGGTGGTCCATTTTATTCATATCAGAACGACACTCGTGCGTGAGACAGCTGATACAAGTGAATGCTAGCTTTCAATAGCTGTCGATGGCAAGCTAGCTAGCACTAATGTTAGTAGCTGGTTAGCTAGCTAACCACTGCCGCTCACTAATGAGCAGTTACTTGGCTTGCTACTTACCGGTAGAAGTAGTGTCCCCTGCGTCCTCCTCAACCGATTCATCTATCACATTGACTTCTCTTCATGGTGTTCCGGGGTCTAGAAAGTGTGGCTACATTTGAGGTTGTACTCGCACCAGACCGAGTACGAACATGTTCCATTGTGAGGCTAGGTGTCCCGACTCCCTTCTGGATGTGACTGGTGTGCGGGTGTGCATTTATCAATCCCAGTTATTCTAGTTTTTCATTTTTAATTCATTTTCAGAAATGTTTTAAAGTTATAGGGTACAATGTGTAAATAACAGTGGAAAAAGTCTGATGTAATATGTTTTAATTTCAGGCTGTAAGGGAACAAAGGGTGGACATTTTGAAACTGTGTGTAAACTTTCCCCGGCCACTGTATCAGCCCCTGTGTCCTTTTTAAGATTGTGCTTTTGTACAGCAAGATGAAAACGGAGAATGCAAACTAAATTTAGGGCCAAGATACAAGATACAAGTGCTGGGTGAACTTAAGAGCTTTAAATTGTATCTTGTTGTCTTTTTCTGTTTTTTTTTCATCTCTCAGGAAAACAGAGGTTGCACCTGAACATCAGTGCTTAGCTACTGAGAGGTCATTAAATATGGGGAACGCACCATCAGAGTACAACATGGGCGACCGGCTGAGATGCTGTAAGTGCGATAAAGTCCTGTCTCCTTGCCTTTCCTTCTCAGATTTCCACAAAAGTATCATTCATGGGCGGCATGTATATGTTTTCAACGGAGGAGAATACTACAGACCAATTGGACAAGATAATGCCTACGAGTGTGTACGTTGCTTTAACAAGCCAGAAGAGGAGGAGCGGCAAAGAGAGGAGAGGAGAAGACAGGAGGAGAGACATAGAGAGGAGAGGAGAAGACAAGAGGAGAGACAAAGGGAGGAGGAGAGCAGAAGAAAAGGGGAGAGACAGAGGGAGGAGGAGAGGAGAAAAAAAGAGGAGAGACGGATTGAGGAGGAGAGAAGAAAAGAGGAGAGACAGAGGGAGGAGGAGAGGAGAAGAAAAGAGGAGAGAAGGATTGAGGAGGAGAGGAGAAGAAAAGAGGAGAGACAAAGGAAGGAGGAAATGAGAAGAAAAGAGGAGAGACCGAAGGAGGAGGAGAGGAGAAGAAAAGAGGAGAAACTGAAGGAGGAGGAGAGGAGAAGAAAAGAGGAGAGACAAAGGAAGGAGGAGATGAGAAGAAAAGAGGAGAGACTGAGGGAGGAGGAGAGGAGACGGATTGAGGAAGAGAGGAGAAGAAAAGAGGAGAGACAAAGGAAGGAGGAAATGAGAAGAAAAGAGGAGAAACCGAAGGAGGAGGAGAGGAGAAGAAAAGAGGAGAGACCGAAGCAGGAGGAGAGGAGAAGAAAAGAGGAGAAACCAAAGGAGGAGGAGAGGAGAAGAAAAGAGGAGAGACAAAGGAAGGAGGAGAGGAGATGGGTTGAGGAGGAGAGGAGAAGAAAAGAGGAGAGACAGAGGGAGGAGGAGAGGAGAAGAGAAGAGGAGATACAGAGGGAGGAGGTGGGAAGACGGATTGAGGAGGAGAGGAGAAAAAAAAAGGAGAGACAGAGGGAGGAGAGGAGAAGAGAAGAGGAGATACAGAGGGAAGAGGTGGGAAGACGGATTGAGGAGGAGAGGAGAAGAAAAGAGGAGAGACAGAGGGAGGAGGAGAGGACAAGAAAAGAGGAGATACAGAGGGAGGAGGTGAGGAGACGGATTGAGGAGGAGAGGAGAAGAAAAGAGGAGAGACAGAGGGAGGAGGAGAGGAGAAGAAAAGAGGAGATACAGAGGGAGGAGGTGAGGAGACGGATTGAGGAGGAGAGGAGAAGAAAAGAGGAGAGACAAAGGAAGGAGGAGAGGAGAAGAAAAGAGGAGATACAGAGGGAGGAAGAGAGGAGAAGAGAAGAGGAGATAAGGTGGATAATAGAAGTGGAGAGGAGACAGATTGAGGAGGAGAAGAGAAGAAAAGAGGAGAGACAGAGGGAGGAGGAGAGGAGACGAATTGAGGAGGTGAGGCAAAGAAAAGAGGAGATACAGAGGGAGGAGGAGAGGAGAAGAGAAGAGGAGATACAGAGGGAGGAGGTGGGAAGACGGATTGAGGAGGAGAGGAGAAGAAAAAAGGAGAGACAGAGGGAGGAGGAGAGGAGAAGAGAAGAGGAGATAAGGTGGATAATAGAAGGGGAGAGGAGACAGATTGAGGAGGAGAGGAGAAGAAAAGAGGAGAGACAGAGGGAGGAGGAGAGGAGACGAATTGAGGAGGTGAGGAGAAGAAAAGAGGAGATACAGAGGGAGGAGGAGAGGAGAAGAAAAGAGGAGATACAGAGGGAGGAGGAGAGGAGAAGAGAAGAGGAGCGAAAGATGAAAGATGAACAGAAAAAGGCACAAGAGGCTGAAGAGAAGAAGAGACGAGAAGAACTATATCAAAGACTGGAAGAATCACACAAGCAAGCTCAAGAGCAGCATGAGACACAACTGATCAGCAACATTTCAGTGGAACACGAGTCCAAGCAAAATGTTCTAATGAGACACCTGAATGAGTTTGAGCCAAACTATGAATCAGGCAGTGACAAGGATGACCTTCTAGCAACCCTCTCTTCAAAATGTAGAGGTGTAATCCCTGTTTCAAACCTCAGTCTCGCTCAGCTGACTGCTGATCAGCTGGGGAACATCCTGTCAGCCCTGGACAAACTCCTGTTTAATGAATGGATCAGTGCTCCTCCATCCCTGAGCACTCTGCAGCACACTCAAGCAGGGGCGGACTGGCCATCGGGGATACCGGGGGAATCCCCGGTGGGCCGACGAGGTTGGGATGGTCCAAAATACCGGCCCTCATTGATCACCAACCGGCCCTCTCTCTTTCATCGCCAGCACCTCCGACTATTATCCATACTACTCAGATCACCTATAATTTCCTCTATTAACTAAATCATTAAAATCACTGACTGATTTTTATACTCCTCCTCGCAATCTGTATTCACACTCATGGTGCCTTCTGAAATGTGTTCTTACGGACTTCAGAAATTCAACGTAAGAAACGGTCTCCACCTTATTAATGAACACCTGAAAATGGGTTCTTACACAGCCGAAGTGTTCTCAGCTGTGCGGATTGAGGATGAGGATTCTTAAATTAAACGCACCTGGATTTGCATACAAGCCCCGCCAGGGCACGCAACCGTAGTGATGTGTGCCGTCAGCACTTCTAACACGGAGCGGCCCGTGGGGCATCTGGTAGTTTTGAGGAATTGCATTTAAGAAAACTCTGGGCCATTTACGACTGTTATTTCGCCGTGACAGTGACAGTGATACAAGGGTAAGTTGTGGCGTTGACTTGGCCAATGTTAGCTTGCTTTTCACAGATGAGGTAACGTTCACTACCAACTAGCCTAGCTAACGTTAGGTAGATAAATGTCCAAATTGAGACCGTTATGATCTGGTAAAATAAGCAAGCTCGCGCTGTTGTCATCATCGAGATGATCTATTTTAACATGTTAGCCGTAGTCACTTGTTTACAATCGATGAGCAAGCTGTCCATGGTGGTAGTTTGTAAAGAGGGCAATCTTATAATTTCTAATAACTTATGTAAAATAAGTTAACCAGCTAGCTTGTTATGCTAAAATCACCCTGTTACACACAACATTAACATTATAAACAATGTTAATATGTTATCTAGATTAGATAGTGAGGTCATAATAACACATGAGTATACTGATATTGTTTTTTATTATCATGTGACTATAATGCACCCGGGCCAGCAGAGTTAGTTTAGGTACTGTTACTTAACTTATTGTTTTGTTATGCACCTTCAACACCCCTACACACACACACACACAATCACACACCCAGCATGCAACACTACTTATACCACTGATGTTCACACCTCATCGTATGTTCTATTCTGTTCATTTCTACAATATAGTTCATACTAATTCTACCCTCTTATTCCAGTTTCTTTATTGTGTGGATATTCATTCCTTAATGTTCTGTAGTTATACGTATAACCATCTGATACTAGCCCAGAGTTAAGCCTATTCATCTAGCAAACTATACCTACCTTGGAGTGTTACAATAGCCAGTATCATTTTATTCCATGTGTCCACCCAGACAAATTGGTGGATCCAAATGTTATTAAAAAAAAAACATATATGATGTAATTTCTTTGTAATCATCCAAAAGAATGTTAAGTGTATGGGTATTTTTCCAAGTAGGCCACTGAATGGTCGATACGTGCGATACATTGAATGGGCAACGCGCCGTGTATTGAGTGGGCAGCACGCCGTGAACTGAGTGGGCCGCGCGCCGTGTATTGAGTGGGCCGGTCTGACTGTAACTCCCGGGCCACTTTTTTCCCCCAGTCCGCCCCTGCACTCAAGTGTTCATCACAGAGCTGTGTGCGCTGTCTCTGGAGATGTCTGAGGGACTTTCCCTGCAAAGCACATCCAATCATGTGCAGTCCCTGGTGGGGTCCATCAGCCAATCAGCATGTAATGTTTTTGAGAGTTTCCTGCTGACTCAAGCCCTGTATCTGAACCTGATGCACTTCTTCACTGACCATGGCAGCTGTGACAGTGATGCAGCTCTCATAGCCAAACGATGGGCCAAGGAGGATCTTTCCACTGAGGATCTCTTTCTTGTAGAGTTTCTCGGCACCCTCACATCATCACTACAGGATGTGATTGGAAGAGTCTCCATGTCCATTTTACAGATGGAAATCCAGTGCTTGAAGTTTCTCCTGCTTACGCTTACACATCTAAATGGCAAGGAAAGCCACACAGAATCAACTGAAATGCTCCTCACACTTGTGCAAACAAACCAGTGGACCCCAGCAGAGGTATTGACTCTGCTGAAAGAGCTGTCAGTGAAATATGCAGAGGATGCTGTAATAACCGAAGTTCTCACATTGGTACAAGTGTATGACATATCAACAGAGTGGACAGATGACTCTGGGCGCCCTCTCATCCAGGCTCTGGACTTCTGTGGTTCTGAGAGATTCCAACTGAATTTCCGAAAGACTCTTAGAAAGCAAGATGAGAGCTGTTTAGATTCAGCTCTAGCCGAATTAAAGACGTTCAGGAATTTGGATGACTCTGTCGTTGATATGATCAAAAATATTACCACTGGTGTCCTACAATATTCAGAAAGTGCCCTGAAAGATGAACCATTTCTGAAAGATTCCTTTAAATGTCCAAACCTGGACACAGATGACATCCAAAAAACTCTATCTCAGCTCTGCAAAGCCGTTTTTAACACAAAAGGCTGGTGGCCCACAGTACAGCAGATGCTGAGGTGGTGTGTGTTGGTACTGACTGAGAAGAGTGGAGCGCCAGAACTGGTTGGTGTGGAAGAGGACCCCTGTGTCACAGCCATGTTTGCAGCCACACAAGTCTGCATGGGAAACAAACTGGACATTGTGCTGAGCTCTGACGTTCACTCACACGAGCAAACTAAGGAGTGGTCTGACTTCTACAAGCACCTGGGAATTTCTTTCAACACAAACATGAAGGAAACTGACGCATCACAGAGGGATGTCTATGAAGCAGACATTGTGTATGGTACCATGGATGACTTTGTCTCTGATTACTTTCAATATGGCTTGATGGAAACAGGGAACCCTCATCTCAGCCGAGGATTCATCATTGATGAAAGAAGTCTCAGCGCTTCCCATAATCTGGAACTTTTAAGGCTCAAGGAAATGATGCCTGGTGTTTGCTGCAGAGATCCTGCAAAGCTTCATGGGTAATTTTCAAAGTGAGGATAGGGAACTGACACACAGGTTTATTAAGGCTCTTTTTCAGCTGCTCCACACTAACCTAAACAAAAGCACAGGCGCTGACAATAAAATCATTACCATCTCACAGAGACTTACTGGAAAAGAACTGCCATCTAATGAGGTCTACGTTCTGACCTTTCTTGAGAATCTCCTGAAAATGTCTTGTGGAGGAACAGAACATGAGGAAAACAGGGCAGGCAAATTCTGTTTGGAGATTTTATTTGCCTGTGCAGTGCAATCCGAAGGCTCAAAAGATCAAACCAAAGAACTTTTCCAGATGGTGTCAAATCTTGTTGCACAACACCTTTGGTCACCAGTAGAAGCCTTAAACCTCCTTGTAGCATTAACTGACCACCATCATGATGAAGACTGTATTTCCATCATGACAATTTTACATCTGATGGAAACATATCAGGTGTCTTCTGAGTGGACAGATGAGAACAGCCAGTCTCTCCTTAAGCTCTTGAACTCATCTGAAACAGCGACTCTGATTCAGCATTTAGAAAATAGCTTCAGATGTGAGAAAATAAAAAGCATTGACTGTCTTTTTGATGAAATAAGGCAGATGAAAAACATTGATGAGCAAACACTGGAGAAATCATACTGTATAGTAAGTACTGTGACAAACCTGATTGAATCTGGTGAAATCAAAAACCACACAGATGTACAGCATGCTAGGAGTCTGAGTCAAAGCACAGACACAGAAGACCTCCAGGAGATCCTGGCAGTCTTATGCAATGCTGTACACCTGTGCAAGGATGAAGTAAAGTGGTGGCCCAGAGCCACTCAAATGATAAGCTGGTGCCTCTTGGCCTTGTCTGACACCGGAAAGCTCCTGGAAATGGGAACAGGAGAAGGGAAGTCTTGCGTCATAGCAATGTTTGCAGTGCTGCGTGTACTTAGGGGAGAGAAAGTCGACGTGGTGTCCAGCTCTTCTGTGTTATGTGAAAGAGATGCACAGGAATGGACCGACTTCTACTCATACTTTGGCATCACAGCTGACACAAACACAAACAAAACCAAAGATGAAGAAGAAAAGAATGCTACCGAAGGACGTGGTCTACGGAACAATTGAAGCCTTCGCTGCAGATCACCTTCGCCAGATATTTGAGATGAAGGATGTGAGGCCTGATCGCATCTATCAGTGCATCATAATCGATGAAGTGGACTCACTGCTGCTGGATCAGGGAGTGCAACTGACCTACCTGTCCAGCCCCATGGTCTCCATGCAGCACCTGAACATTATTCTGGCCATGATCTGGGGCCATGTCAGCCAGTATGGCTTCCTGTCAACAGGACACCAGACATTTGTGCAGGGCCCCCCTGCTTCATTCTTCAAGGCCATATTTGACTCAATTGACACAGAGGGAACTGAAATTAATGACCCTATGGACATTTTACGTATCGCTGAAGAATCAAAGATTGTGCCAAAAGGATTTACAGAGGATATCTACAAAAGTGAAAAAGATAAACTTCTCAGGAAACTGAAAACTGTGAGTCAGGATGCAGTGGTAGATTTTGTCCAAAAAATGGAGGACTATGTCCCCTATGGATTTACTGTGTACACATTAGATGACAATGGATTGCTGGATTGGATTGATTATGGATTGGAGGATGGAAAGACCAGTACGTATAACAACCAGGATGTTCCAGACCTGAAATTTCTGGTTTTGGAAGAAGGCTTGTGTTGTGCTCTCTATGAATCCGAAGAAATTCTCATCAAGCCCATTGCTGAATTAATCTCAGAGAAGATTCAGTACACCCCATGTACAAACAATAAAGACAAAATCAGCATTCCTGGATTCCTGAGAAATCTGGTAGAGAAGAAAGTGTCAGTGTGGGTTCAGAATGCCTTTCTGGCAATGAGACTTAGGCAAGGAAAGGAGTATGTTGTAGAAAACGACAGTGTCTGTCCAGTGGACTTCAGATCCACTGGTATTGTAGAACTGAGTAAGAAATGGGGTGATGGTCTACAGCAGTTCGTTGAGATTAAACACCAAATCAAAATTAGCACGATTTCAACAGTGACAAACTACATTTCTAACATTTCCTTTTTTGAAAAATACAATGGGAAAATATATGGAACAACAGGGACACTTGGGAGTGAAACAGAAATGCTGTTTTTGCAGGACCTCTATCCAAATATGATGGCCTGCAAAATACCATCTTTCAACCGGAAGAAATTGTTTGAGGTCAGGGGTACTCTGAAGACTTCAACTGAAGAGTGGAAATCTGAAATAAAACGTGTGGTTATGGCTGAAATTACCCCAGTTTCTTACAGAGAGGGAAGAGCATCCTTGGTGCTATGTGAAACTATCAACACAGCCACAGAGATCTGTGAAGAGCTGAAAAGCATCATCCCAGGTGAAATCATTCTCTACTGCCGCAGTGACAAAGACGGTTTGAGCAAAATAGATAAGGAACTGCTACCTGGTGATGTAATTGTAGCCACAAACCTGCTGGGCGTGGCACAGACATAAAGTCTCCAAAGAGGTGAACAACAATGGGGGGTTATTTGTGGTCCTCTCCTTCCTTTCTGAGAACACAAGAGTGGAACACCAGGCATTCGGCCGAACTGCACGCAAAGGCAAACCTGGATCTGCTCAGGTAGTCATGACCACTGATCATCTACAGGAGACCTTCAGGACGGTGTCTTCTCTGGAGGAGGCAAAGAAAACAAGGCAGAGACTTGCAGCAGAAAAAATAAATGACATGAAGAACGATGTCACTGAGATGAAACTGCGGGAGGACCTGTTTTCAGAGTACTGCAAAACACTGCAAGACATTTACGAGAACACAGATGGAGATGAGGAAAGAGCTGGTTGTCGCCAATCATGAATGAGTTCTGGGGGATTTGGCCTGCAAAACTAAATCAGAAGAAATTGATCAGTTGAAAAAAACTGAATTGCAAAAGAGCTTGGAAAGCTGATTTGTCTCTGGCAAAAGTAAATCTGAAACGTCAGACTTCACCGTGTTCTAGCATTTACCACTACATTCAAGTTTGGGAATATCGCACTGGGTGAAAAACAATGGGATTCCTGCACCAGGCTATTTGAAAAAGCTATGGAAGAAGATGAAAGTTGGGCAGCCGTAGCTTTCTACAGTCATGCGTACTGCACTATAAAGCAGCAGAAGGGAGATTACATCAATAAGGCCATAGATGATCTAAGGAAAGCACAAAAGTCTATGACGTACCTCAGTGAGGAATGCATGGTCTGCCTGCAGTTTGTAAAAATGTCCTCTGCTGACTCAGCAAACAGTAACCCAACCAGCCTCGAAAAACAACTAATAGCCAAGTGCAGCATGTTCAGTTGCTTCGATAAAAACATAAGTGAGGCTATCAAAAAGCTGGAGGAGATAAAAGAAACCGGGAGGGATGCCATAGCCAAAAAAGCACCCATGTTCTCCCTGGTGTCAAATGCTGATGAAGACCTCCAAGTGGAGGCCTACAATCTGTACAGTCGAGGTCTGCAATATGTCTTTTCTGTGGAAGAAGCACCTCGTTTCCCATGGGAAGCTCTGCTGGTGTTCTGTTTCGGACTTCTGCAGATAATTGGAGGGGCACTGCTCACTGCATTTACGTTTGGAACATTAGCTCAAGTCGGCATGGGGCTGATCGTCGAAGGAATATCAGACTGCATCTCTGGCATCGAGTCTATGGTGACAGGAGAATTTAGTTGGAAATCGTATGCTATAGAAAAAGCCATTTCTATTGGTATATCTCTCATTGGGTTTGGTGTTGGAAAGCTGGTTGCAAAGGGCTACAAAACTTCTAAACTGTTGATGAAGGGATTTGGCAAAGAACTGAAGTCGATGCCAAAGTTTCTCTCTAGACAGGCTAAAGATGGTCTCAGTGTTGTGGCAAGGACAAATATGAAGAATGCAGCGAAGCATTCTGCAAAAAAAATGGTAGAAGAAATTGTTATGTATGGATTTGGGAAGGCAGAAAAGGCATTACTGACAGAAATACTAAATAGTATAAAAAATGCGGTGAAAAAGGGAATTGTTGATGATGTGAAATCCAACTTGAAAAAAGAGCCCTTGGCTACATTAGTAGACTCCATTATACTCTCACACCTTGAAGATAAACTACAATTTCCTGATCTCCTGCAGGACAAGAACGGAAAGAGCGAACTTCTGGCCATTTTCAGAGCATTAACCAACACTGCATTACAGCCATTCTATGCAGACCTCGGCTGGCAGAACAAGCTCAACTCATCCCTCTCCACAGTGATTGGCAGGGCTAAATCAGAGGCCACAGGCAAAACAAAGGCCATTCTGACAGCCATCCAAGTCATCCATATGGGGTCACTGGCAGCAGATGCCATCAGTACAGGGCTCAGCCTCTCAAACAAGCTTTCCTCAAACCTTCATGAAGAGCTGAATAGATTTAAAAAAGAAAATGGTTTCTCAGAAGGAATGAGGCTAAATGAGCTGTCTGCTTCAGAAACAAAGATGCTGGATGAATTCAAGCAGGATTTAGCCGAAATCATCAGTACTTTATTATCCGATGCTTTCGTAGAAGTGTTCCATCAGAAATTCTGCAGTCACTTTGTTTCTCGCGTCCAAGGCAAAGTAAATGGCTTCATTGGCAGTTATGTAAGAACTGGCTTAAAGAGTAACAGAACAGAGGAAAAACTCAAAGCCGGACAAAACAACAGATTCATTGCATACATGTCAGGAGACCGGAATTCTAAACATAAACTTGGAGGAGAGTCAGGTAAACACTCACAGTCACATGCTGAGAAGATCAGGAACCCAACAACAGCAGGCACCATTGTCGATATCAGAGTCCTGTCAGAAACCACTGGCACTAGGGTTGTTGTCCTGACACAGGACAGCCATGGCAAGCTTGTCAAAATGCAGGAGCTGAACCCAGACACTAAACCTGCCAGTCAAACTGTGACACTGATCTACAGACCAAAGAGTGACCAGTACCCTGACGGCCATTACGATGTGCTCATCAATAATCAGACAGTGAGGGTAACCGGCAAAGGCAAAAGCTGCCTGTTTCACGCTTTAGCACGGGGCATGAAACCAGAAGCCGGTGATGAGGAGATCAGATCGGAAGCAGGCCGCCTCCGATCCGTGGAGGCTGATATCCTCCTGAAACACCCAGACCGATGGGAGCTTTTCATCAAGTGCAAAGAGTGGACCGAAAGAATCAGAGGAGGGGACTGGTACATGGCAGAGGGAGCTGCAAGACAAAAAAAGGCCATGAAAGAAAGCAGAAAGGTGCTTGAGAGAGAGGTTGGAAAAGTCGGATTATACAAAGAGTTGAAAGCATATGGAAATAATAATCCTGGTATTGGACAGTTCATCAATGCAGATCACCAGCCACCAGTGAGCAGCATAAGGATAGCTCATGAATTAAACCAGAACAGCACACTAGCTAAAGCCATGCTTGAAGTGGCAACAAACTCCTCTCCTCTGAATACCAATCTGATCCCTGATGTGCTTAAAAATCATGGCCGTCATCTTCCTACCGTTTATGTGCCTGCAACAGTACATCATGAGTTTTCTAGTACAAAATCACAAAACTTCAGGACGAGCTTAGCTACTGCAATAAGCAGGGATGATGTTGTGGGCACCTTCAAACTGACAATCTTAGGTGCAATGCCCAGATTCATGTTATGTAGTAACAAGAACTTCAAAGACTTCCAGAACAACCAACAAAGTAAAACCAGGCTTCGGAGTTTTAAAAATTCTTTCCAGCAACATTCAAAAACGATGGTACATGAATGGTTCAACCAGCTTCAAGGCAAGAATGTCATGACAACTGCTGATCTCAAGACCCTTACTTCGTGGATCGACAACCGGGGCTACAACATTCCAAACGATCCACACAGGAACGAAGTCTCCGATCTCCTATAATGAAAACGTAACATGACATTTGACAGGGAGAATAGTTAATAAAGGGGTGAGTGGTAAATGAAGTAGAGCCACAAGTTCATAGAGCAGCTTTCCATCCCATGTTCTAGTCATGCCTGTGCCAGGAGGCCCAAACTGGTGAGGGAACAACGGGCTCAGCCTCACCAGGGAAAAATGAAGTCTGAGCTGACTGAGCTCATCAGCTCATAACTCACAACTGCCTTGGGATAGTAACCTCTCTTGGCTGGCTGCACATGTAACATATTACCTATTAAAGTGTAAAACACAACAATTGACCTACAATCATGGTAATAAGTAGGGCTGAACGATTTGGGAAAATAATCTAATTGCGATTTTTTACCAAAATATTGCGATTGCGATTCGATATGCGATTTTTTTTTTTATCCTCTTTTTTTCCCAACAAAACGTAATGAATGATTTAAATATGACCAACACAATATTAGATACATTTAGTGTAAAATATTCTTTCCCACATTTTACATTTTTATTTAACTGCTCATTATAGAAACAAGAACAACAAATCGGTGGCTTTGCCACTGTGTATTTAAGTAATTTAAAAAAAGTAATTTTAAGTATAAACACTAGGCATGCACTTTTTAAACACTGTGTGCAAAATGTACCATCTTAAAATTTAAATTATTATTTTTTTTTTTGTGACCACGTTTTTTAATTGCGAACGTTGCAGTTATAAAATCGCGTTCTATCATATCGCGATTAAATCGCAAATGCAATTAATCGTTCAGCCCTAGTAATAAGGGGGTAAAATCATGGTTATAAGTGGTAGTATTGTGGTAATATGTGGGTAGTATTGTGGTAATATTTGGGTAGTATTGGGGTAATAAGTGGTAATATTGTGGAGCTGTCTTCCTCTACAGTTTTCCAGGGCCGGCCCACTGTGACAGGAAGTCCAACCTACAAAGGGGGGTGGTGTTTTTTAGAGACCACCCGTCTCAAACGTTGGTGAAGCAAACAACGCTGTCCAGTGGGGTAGAAAAGCCTTGTGGACCGTGTTGCCAACTTAGCAACTTTGTCGCTATATCTAGTGCCTTCCCAACCCCCTTGGCGACTTAATTAGCAAAAAGCGACTAACGACAAATCTAGCAACTTTTTTTTGGTCATTTGGTGGATTATTGTGTTGACAAAGCACTGAAAAAGCATGTCACATATCCCATTCTGCAGTTCACGTTACAACCGATCTCACGAGAGCTGAGTACAGCGAGGGCTGTCGTCGTATCCTCTCCACTCACAAAGCGGCTGCTAGATAGCAGCAAAATATTAGAACTTTGTATTCACGCGCAAATTTTACCTCTCTCAGAATTGCATATTATGCGCATGTGCAGCTTACTTGCATATTATGCAAATTAGTTGATTACGTCATCTATCGACTTCTGGCAACACTGCTTGTGGATACTGGGAGGGCGGGGTGGTCCTATCTCTGTGAAGTCATGAGGAGTCACAAGAAAATGAAACGATGTGTGGGACTTTTAATAATAACTGTACTGCTCTACATTTTTGGACTGTTAGCATATTGATGGATATCACAGCAGGCACCAGTCCTGGTCAAATATCCGTGATGGGGCCTGGCTAGAGACCACCTGTAGTGGAAATAGGTGAACCAGACTGCCCAAACACACTTTCCATAAAGAGACTGTCTGGTCTGTGCAGGTTCAAGAGTTCCGACCAAAATTATTGTTGGTGCTCCTGTACCCTTTGACCTGGAGAACTGTGATGGAGACTTACGAAGAAGTACGACAAATTGCACTTGGATCGAAAGTGCACATGCGAGACCTGCCATCTAGAGGACCCACCGTGTCATGTGACTTTTCACATGGCATACTGTTCATCACCACACAAATGGTGCCGAAAGAGATTATTTTAATTTTCCTGCCAAGTGTAATAAGATACAACAGCCAATGTGTTATGCAGAATTTTTACTGATGATGGGGAGCAGGGCCTTCAAGGACACAGCAAAGACGACTTGTTTGAATGTTATCTAAAGCCCAGGCGATCTAATGATACACACCTAGGGAACTAGACACAGTGAAAAAACATTACAAAAGTGATTGGGGATAAAACATTTGATCAGAAGTTATCAGACAAAATGCAAGGAGCTGATGTTCAGGACTAGTTTCGTGCCCTGTCTGGAATGTTTTCTTCATGGAAAGAAATCTTAATGGCGTGGGTACAAATGATGTTACTTGTCCTGTGGTTATTGGCAACCTGTACATGTTTTGTGATACGCTGTTTTCGGAAAATGGTGAACACAGTTGGCGCCCACTATGTTAGTTTACAAATGCAAAGTATACAAATGTGTGATGAGAAATATGATGACATTTTAAATGACTGACTTATGATGATATGAAATGATGCTCAGTAATGATCTCTGTTACGAAAATCCATGTGATGAGGTTCAGAGTGATGATTTTAAGGTTATCCATTGAAATTGATAATTGACAAATTAAGATCGATAATTTGTGATTGTGATTATGATTGTGATTATCCCTTTACATTGATAATAGGAGGGATTGATGGAGATAATTCGAAACACTGTTAATGACTTAAGAATATATTAATCAAGTGCCTTGTATTAATAATTACCTTGTATGAATCATGTGCTTATGTCAGCAGGAACCTGGCTTTTCTGTGTTTCTGTGTGTGTGGAACTTACATTATGAGGTGCCGCTTAGTCTGACTATGTGTAAGAGCATGTTTGGGCCAAAGGTGATAAGAAGGGTCGAACTGTGCTTCTTTCGACCTTGTGTCAAACTGACATCCTTGCAAGACAGGAAGCATGTAAGATGACCTCGGACGTCAGATACCCACCACGTGGTTATCCCTGCTGACAAATTGTTTTGCCGTCAGAGAAGGCTAACTACTATCTATACAAACCTTGTGTGACGTTGGACAGCCCGACGAGCTTGTTATTGTTGTTTAATAAATATACTTTTGTGCAAGTCCGTAGTCCAGAGATAACTTGAGTGAATTTTCACCTAACAATTATACTTTTTTTTATGCACACAGCACACGGTACCCTATTATACTTATGAGCACACAGCACACAGTACACTATTATTATACTTATGAGCACAGAGTACACTATTATTATACTTATGAGCATGCTGTGCTAAAAAAAAATCAGGCAACACAGGTATGAGACTGCAGCTTTATTCACGACACTGGGGAAAGTAACAAGCACCACAAGGGTCAAGCAACAAATCCAAATCACCGTGGGGCAAAAGCCCTTCTTACAAACTCAGCTCATGTCACACATACAGTCCCATTATTTCAGTGAAAGACAGATGGCTATCAGACATATGACCAAACTAGTTTTGGATGGTTTATGTGACAGCCCAGCTAGGAAAAAGTGATATTGTATTCACAATACACAATATACTGTACAGGCGCTCTCAAGTGTCACGCATTGAGCGTGACAGTCACTCTGTCACAGAACGAACAGACTTCGAGGGGTGTATAGTTGGAACAGAGTTTATTGTAAACGGAGACAGCCAGGAACATACAGGACAGACAACAGGGTGCAGACACAGAGATGCTGATATGAACATAGAGAGGCTGCGGGAGAATCCTCAACCACACAGTCACTACCCTCTGAGGGGCGCAGGCTCGTAGCTCTGCCGCGAACTGAGAAAGCTGGCGCTCTGAGCGCAGAAAGGAAATAAGCAGAGGCAACCTCTGAGCGAACTAAACTATAACTTAAACGCCGTTGCGGCAAACAAAACTCGAGTCACACTCGGCAAGGTACAAACTATACTAGAACTAAGACTAATACAGAAACGGTAACTAAGGCGAAGAACGTAACAGATACAAACTCGGACCGGAGCGAAAGTAATCCACATGAGCGTTCAGTCAAGGTTAATCCGTTGAAGTGCGATACCAGACACCGCGTGAAGGGAGAGTGAGGTATATGTAGGGGCTGTGACAGGTGTGGGTGATTAGGAACCAGGGGAGTGTAAACGCGGTGCAGGTGAGTGAGGATACAGGTGTGAATGATCAGTACTCCAGTGACTGAGCGTGGTGCTGGTGAGTGAGGCGAGAGAGTGGAACAGGTGTATGTGCTTGTGTGATTGGGGACCTGAATGCAGCTGATGAGCGTGCAGCTGGGAGAGTTAGTGAGCTGAAGGGGGCGTGGCCGGAGCGGAGCTCCGCAGGAACCTGACACACTCATTTCGGTCTTTAGTCACGCACTCCCGCCACACATCGTATTTCTCACGCTGAAAAAAAACTCTAGGCTATTTAATGTGCCGCAGCGCGCAAACATGACCTGGCCGCGCTGACCTCACTATAAAATAGGGGGATATTGAGTTGAGTAAACCCCCAAAAGAACTGTACGACTGGTGTTATGAATAAGTGACAATCGCCACAGGTTTGTCCGGTCAGAACAAGAACGGATGCCAATGTTCCAATGATGCCTGATTTATTGCACACACACACGAAGTGAAGACATAAAGTGGTGGTTGAATATGAACTGATGAACGGTGTAATGAACAATGATCCGTGGTTTCTATAGAATGACATGAATAACAAGACATACAGGTATTAACAATGATGTACAATAAGCATGACTATATTACACACACGATGAATATAACGGCCATGATATGAATATGGATATGTTACTTTAACACCGTGCTGCGTAACGGTGAACATGAACATGTTCTATCCCATCTATGGACCCCAGGTCTCGTGAGTGGCCTGCACAGTGGGGTGCCCAGCTGGATGTAGCTGGTGGAGGCAGGCGTTTTAACACTCACCATGGAGGAATCAAGCACGTCTCCCTGAATCCCCTTGAGTTCTGCCGTGAGGTGCCACTTATCAGTAGCCTGGATGCCAGACGAACTTAGCCCCGCCCACAAAATTTTAGGTCAGGAAGTTCGGTCTGGCATTGCTCTGTTGGGGAGAAACTATCTCCTCACAAAAATCTGTGAGGAGATAGCTGGATCAATCAAATTGTCAGGGCGGGCTTTATACGATGATGGACAGATGATCAACCGTTACGTAATCAACCACGTCACCAAAGAGCTTTTGGGGTGAATTTCGTTTTCAACAAACATGGCTGCCGTTGGAGAGCTGAAATGTGGAGATTCGAGTCTGTTTTAGAAGACATTGACAGCACATTCATTTTGAAAGAGGAACAGAGAAACGCGATCAAGGCATTTGTCGATCGAAAAGATGTTTTTGCCGTCCTTCCTACGGGATCCGGTAAAAGTTTAATGTATCAGCTGGCCCCATGGTCTACGTTATGGTCATACTACGTTCTACCGAATTGGTGCAAAGTGTGGTCCCACATCAAGAAAAACTATTTACAAAACAATTAAGTATTCAGACAAAGATATTTACTAAGAACATGTTATGGTCTATTTAAACCCAAGACATTAAATGAGCTAGGGATAAGCTAAATATATACAAAATCATCATTTATAGGGTACTTTCTATTGGGAAGTAGCTGTCCCCAACCCTGACATCTAAATTTCAGTTATCAAAAATAACACTTTTTACATTTTTTTGATTTTTTTCAATGATCTAATTTCAAAGATCTTTATGATTAAGTTTAAACAGAACTTGGAAGATTTAGATTTATTGTGGGTTTAATTTAAAAAAAAAAAAAACTATACTCAAAAAATCATGTCCATAGTTTTCATGTCACTACCGAAACACAGGAGTTTTAGTCCGTTGGCTGAGCCTGTTTTTTAGCCACACCCCTGCATTTATAACCAGGCAGTGATACTGCATCCCTGTCCCTCATGGTTGAATGGTAAGTAGCTAGATCCCATACTTTTGATATAAATGTGTTCCAAAGTCTGAAAATCACTGTGTAACCTAAAGAATTGTCACTACCGAACACCTTTTTTTCTTTAATTAAGTAAACTTTTTGGGGTTTTATGCAAAGTATTATGTTTGTGTGTGTGTACACCTCTTCAAATATTTGTTTGCTAGCCATGTACTTGCTAGAATTATTTATTTATGCTCAAATTAAGCTAGAATTGTCACTACCGAAACAGTCACTACTGTGGGATATTTTAATATGATTCAGAAGGAAGGTCAGATAATTCATTTAATTAGTTTGAGGATCAGATACACTCTAAACACGATGTTAGAAAAGGGGTTTGGCCCACCGGGTAGAGGATGGGTCATGATACACATTTTAAGCTTTCTGATTGGATGGTGTCAGGTTAGAGGTTAATGATTTGATTGGATACAGGTTCAGCCAGTCAGGGCTGAAGTAGGAGTGTCAGAAGAGGTTTAAATGTCAGCGCGCGACTTTAGGCAGGCAGAAACATTTCTAGGACTTTCTCTTATTGTAGTTTAAGATCTGCAATAAATCTTTACTGAAGAATTCACCATCTGCTGTTCGACTTCTGCTTAAATGGGACCGAGTGTGTGTATATTTTAGACACGACATATTTGGTGACCTCGACGGCGATCTTGAAAAGACAGAGAACACTACACATTCCACTCCTGACTTCGCCCGTGTTCTGCAGAAGGCCTCTGTATTAAATTCAAGGTAAGCATCCTTTGCTGAGTAGTGAATGCTGGGCGATACGGACTGGTGTTTGTGTGTTCTCGTAGAAGTTTTCATTAAAACGAACCGCACGGAGTTGGATGGTAGATGGGAATTCTTTAAGTACGGGTTAGTCTTTATTTTTTTGGTTCGCTAGCATAATAGGTAAAGACGGATAAAAAGGAAATAGTGCACGGCTCAAGGTGAGTCTTATATCTCTGGGCAGAGATTTTTGTATCGGTATACAATTCAAACACGCGTTTTGGTTTTAAGCGTGACAATCGGGTGATTGTAAAGTGATTCTGGAAAAGAGGAAGGAAATTCTGGAAAAGAGACCTGTGTGAATGATTGCATAAAGCCACTGTAGACAATATTAAAGCTCTCTTTAATATCAGTGGTTAATAAGGAGCATAATAGGTGCTTCAGTCGTGTGAAAGTGGGTGAATGAATTCGTGAAGTTTTAAGTTGCAGTTAAGTTTGAACGACGACCGGTTGAATTACAAGTCGTGGGGAAAGTTTATCTGGTGATCGTATAAATATCACAGCGCCTTATGTTGCAGTTAACTGAATAAGCTAACTTGCTATTAGATTATTTGACCATATATGGACACTGCGTGGTTTTTGTCCACTTTGGCTGGAATGTTTTGTTGGATCTACCAGATAAAGGGATTTAAAAAAAATCGCGTTGTAATCAGTATTGTAAACATATAATACAACCCAGACTAGTTTGTTTTACTGTAATAGAGGAATTGTTGGCTCCGCTGTTCTTAAAACGAACGAAACTGGAAATTGTGGTATAAGTGCAAGGAACACATTGCTTTGTTGTTTGTGCTGTAATTCATAATACAGAGATACTGGTTTCGGTGACACGCATTGAAATAGGCGTTGAGCTAAAAACTATTAATCTGTTTAGCTAAGTTGGCTATAATTGTGCTGGGTGGATTGGTTCCATTGTTTAACACGTGGTTTAATTAAAACGTTAAAGATTAGGTTTGTATCGGTGGCTGAAGGTTGGAATTAAGTTGTAATACGGTGGATAATATGGTTGGATTAAGAAACGTGGTAACTATATATACTTTCAAAAACAAAAGTTCATGGTTATAAACTTTTGCAATTGGAGAATATCATGGTGGGTTGAATCTGCATTGCTGTGTTTTCCACGTGTCTGTGTTGTTCCAGGAAACCACGTGGGAAGTATTTCTGTGTGGGCCTGTGCTTTTGTAAGGGGGTAGGGGGTTTCCCTCAAATTTCATGTACACTTGTGAAGAGACAGCAGGAGTTACATATTTTAACAATATATATGAATTTAGCAAAAAAAAATCATATGGAGCATAGGCAAGTGTTAACACAATCTGCAGATGAGTTTGAAAGAGGCAGAGGGAAAATGGAGGCCGGAGAAGAGCAGATGGCCCGGAGACTGATTGATCTGGGTGAGGGTGCAAGGAATGCTTTGTTTGCAGGAGGTAATGCGGGAGAGGTAGAGGACCTGTTGCCTGGCCAGGTGTTTCAAAGTCTTAAGAATGTTAATTCAGCAGTGGGGGAAATTCCTTTGTGGTCAGGGAGGGTAGAGGAAGGTGTGAAGTATGCCCAATTGACCGCAGGATATGAAGAGGTGTTTCAACTGGGATTTCGAATAGATTATGAGACACAAAAGAAAGAGAGAATGAAGGTTGAGAGTAAGTTTATGAAGTTAAAACATTCTTTGATGCAAAAGGAGATAGGAGAGCAGAGAGATATTAGTCCACAGGCGGGTAACCCCGGTGGCTTTGTTTCCCTGCATGAAGGGCCATGGTTAAATTCAGGTTTAATTCAGTCTGATGGGAGAGAGATACCACACCAGGTTATGGCTTTGCAAGGACCCATTGCATCTCAAATTAAACAGATATATTGGATAGGTTTATTTGGATTGGAGTGGGAGGATAGGATCTGGAGTGAGTGGGGACCTTTTATTCATGAGTGGCATGGTAGTCTCAGAAATCCTCGTGTTCCAATACATTGTACTATCATGGTGGGAGAAGCTCCATGTGACTCACGGAAGGTGGAGAGAGATGAAAGATGGAGAGTAGCATTGAATGGAAGGAAACAGATCAAAGTTAGGGCTGTGGGTATAATTGTAGGACCAGAAGGAGTAGGAGTGGAGCCTAAGTTGGATCCTCAATTGTACACTAAAGCATATGATATGCCGAATGCCACACCGCACATTACACTTAAAGTGGGCATGGGATTTAAGGACAGAGACGTTGGTCATATGATGGTGAGAGCCAAAGCTAGTGTATGGCTGTCAGCAGAAGGGTTAGCCAAAGAGGGGGTTAGGATGTCAAAAGATAACACCTTAATGCAGATCAGGCATTCAGCTAAATTGGAAGGGGAACCATGGGAAGTAGAGGTGATTGAGTGAGAGAGGATAGAGGAGGAATATACAGTGGGTGACTTTTATGGGAATCCATACGGTATATATGATGGGTATGAAGGAATAGGTATTGAAATGTTGAATACATGGGTGTTGCTTGAGGATTGTAGCTTGGTGGAAGTGAGTGGAATTTGATTGTGTATAGGACTTAGTGGGAATAAATAAATAAAGTAATTGACAAATGGAATAAAGCACAGTTATATGTATATTGGATATCATATAATACATTTTGGCAATTGCTCCTGGCTGGTGGTAATCTGTGAGTTTCACAGATGGGATTATTTACAGTTTATGAATATGAAATTGGGTTTGCTGGTAAAAAATACATGTGTGATGCATATTGGGTTGAAAGGTTGATTAAGTAGTGGATGAATGCTGAGAGTTGGATAGTTGCAGCTGGAATGTAAAAATGTTATTCTAACAAAAATATAGAATAGGTACTTGGTTGATAACTGTTTGATAACAATCTGCATTGAAAGTTCTTTGTTTGCAGGCCAGCAGCAGGAGAGAGAGTGGAGGAGATAGCACAGAGGGTTAAGGAATGTATTGGTTGGGACAGCTGTTGTTGAAGAAAGGACCCCTGCGTCCCCCTCTGGTTCATACACAAAAGGCCCTTGGGTTAGAAGTGATAAGACTGTTGGCCCAGGTGTGGCATGGGAATCCCCCTCTGTGTCAGGTTTGGAAGGCAGGAAGGGGTTAGGTGCGAATTACTTCTTATCAACCGAGGGTGAGAAGCGGGTGAGAATGAGATTGAGATTTGAGGAGGAGAGAAGGAACAGGACAGAGAGAAGTGTGATAAGGTATAGAGAGATGAGTGACTCTGAAGACTGGGATGAGTCAGAGGAACAATGTCCAGACTCTTTCTAAAAGAGAGGGTTTGAAGAAAGAGTCAAAAGAATTGAGGAAAATGAAGGATAAAATTAAGCATTTGGAACGTGCCTTGATAAAGAAATACAATTAAAAACAGGTAATTACATATGCATTTATAGATTGAGGGAATAGGACAATGGATAGACAGAAGGAAAGTGGTTTGAAGGAGTTAAATGGAAAGTAAGAATGAGACAGTGAATGGGAAGTTGGAGAAGGAGAAAAAGGGGTAGGATATGTAATGTTTCACTTATTAGTTTTCACATACAGATTAGAGGAGAGACAGAGAGAAGGGGAGCCGTGAGCAGGCTTCAGAGGAACCTGAAAGCAAGCCAGGTTGAGGATGGAATTAGATGGCTGATATCTAGATTGATGTGAGGAACTGTGTGGGGTTTGTGTTAACACCTTGAAAGTATATGTGAAAATAACATGGTTTTTAAGTGTCTCTTACAGGTTTGGTGGAAACATTAGTAAAAGTGATTCGGGCTGAGGTGCAGCAGGAACAAGATGGTTTATTTGTGTATTTGGAAGGAATGGTATGACTTGAGGTATATACTAGTGATGTATCCTGGTGTGAGTGGGGTGATTTAAGATTCAAGCCTACCAATGTGACTAAGGGGGGTGAGTTTTTATGCTTTGATAAGCCACGTGGGCAGGGTTTCCTGTCAGATAGTGTTTCAGCAATTCATTTATAGCCAAACTTAGTGATAAAGATATTATGTACATATGTGATGTTATTAGTTCATGGGATAAGACCAAATTGATTTAAAAGTGGGGTAAACTGCAGGCTTGGTAAACTATTGAGCTGTTATTGTGGCCACATGACATCTCTATACATGTTATCTGCCTTGTCCATTTGCACGCACTTTTTAGTTTTAAGTGCGTAAGGAGGAAGGTATTAGGAAAATTACATTTATGGGGTTTTTAGTCACCCTATTTATGGGAGGAATTGGGATAAAATTTTGCATAATGCTATGTTTGTAGCATCTATAATGAGGAATAAAGGAGTAGAGATCAAACATTGGGGAATGTTATGGGGTGTGGGTACAGGTTATACCCACTGATATGTTTCTTTAATCTTTTTATGGCTCAGGAATGAAGGATAACTTGGTACCTGAGCTCAGCGGGAAATATATAAGTGAATGCCAGGGATTTGGCCGCTGAATCTTATTGTTCCATTTGGAATGTGTTATACTGAAAGGTATAAGTGTATAGATATGACAAGGGAAATATAGATATTATAGTAATGGATGGGTTTTAAATGATGGGTTAAGGTATGTCTGAGGACAGGACTGAAGCTAAGAGATGGTAAGTGTCATGAGCTGTGGGGGAGATAATGTAGCTGAATGGATGGTAGTTTATTTAAGGAGCTAAAGTTAGGGGAAATAGAGAATCTTAATGGGGAAAATGAAAATGGTCTATAATTATATGTAAAGTAACTAGGTAAACTACTGGAAAATCTTAAGTCTACATGAGGCAGGAGCGCTGCACGGAGCAGTCATACGCTGGGACACAGGAGTGAATTGAAGGAACGTGAGAGAATGGATGAACTGAAGGTGGGTCAGCTGCATACAATCATGGGTGTGATTGGAGACGAAATGCAGCTGGAAGTGTGAATGCCATGGAAGGAACGGGTGTGTGAGTGTGCCGAAGGGGAGTTGCTGAAGCAGGTTTCAGCACAAACTTAAAAGGTGAGTATATGTTATATGTGGGAATCTTTGTTTTAATCAAGCATTTGGGGAATTATTTTAGTATAACATTAAGACATATGTGGGGAATTATGGAATGTAGTAATGCAAGCGCTGGATATCGTACTACACACTTTGGAAGTATGTCTAGGAAATATGTGAAAACTATGTGTATAGATTGTTTTTAATCTTTGGAATTATATATACACAGGTGGAAGCTTATGGACTGGTCCAGTCGGGAGATTGGTGATGGGTTAAGGTTCTTGAAACAAAAGAGTCTCCAGCCAATAGGGCCGAGAGGTGAAGGGGTTAAGTGTGTTGTATCGTATTAACTGTTTTGCAGGACTTCAAGACCACTAGGCGGTGGGACGACCATATTTCAGGGAGCTGAGCGGAGTTGGAGTGGGGACCATTCAGATGTAGCAGCTCGACCTGGGTGAGGGGCTGCCAAGGTCATGGACATGCTGCAGTGGATGGATGTGTCTACCCTTGGGGAAAGGAAACTGATGGAGCTCAACATGGTCAGAGGAGGCTTTCCGGACATCCATAACAATTCTACAACAGCACGCAGAACATTCATACATATTAGGACTGTACTACTTGCATAACATTGCATACATAACTGGATCTGTATTGTTTATATTTGTTGGTTGATTGTTCATATTGTTGGATGTGTATTGTTTATATTTATATTGCTTGTTTTGTTTGTTTTAATGTTTGGTTTTCTGTGTGTTTGTATGTATTGTATTTTTGTATGTTTCTTTATATTTTACACTGCATTCAGAAACTGATGGAAAAAAAGATGTGTATGATCGCCTTTCGCAGCCTGCGGAATGCAGGTGTCGCTGTACAGGACAGGGCAGTGGGTCCAGTTTTTACCTTAAAATAAGAAGATTTTTGTTCTCACCTGCGAGGATAGGGGCATGGCATCTCGGGAGTAAAGGAACACCAGAATGTGGATACTGATATTGTTACACCTAAGTTTATCCATGTAAATGGAGACTGAACGAAACGCACAACACTGCGTACACAATAGGATTCTTGTTGTATTACATTTTGTATGTTCTGTAAACATTACTGTATGCTCATCTAGGACCACCCTAGTGAGACTGTTGTATTGTATAGGGGTATTAATATTCAGTTAGATGAAGTGGATGGACTGTTTAAAATAATGCTAAAACTGGGTTTTGATGTATAGGAGTTCAAATGTACTTGTTTCATCATATGGTAAATTGATAGTGTGTATTTGACAGAGTTATGAAAATATGGTTTAGTGTGTCCATATGGACACAAAGGGGGGAATATGTGGGATATTTTAATATGATTCAGGAGGAAGGTCAAATAATTCATTTAATTAGTTTGAGGATCAGATACACTCTCAACACGATGTTAGAAAAGGGGTTTAGCCCACCGGGTAGAGGATGGGTCATGATACACATTTTAAGCTTTCTGATTGGATGGTGTCAGGTAAGAGGTTAATGATTTGATTGGATACAGGTTCAGCCAGTCAGGCCTGAAGTGGGAGTGTCAGAAGAGGTTTAAATGTCAGCGCGTGACTTTAGGCAGGCAGAAACATTTCTAGGACTTTCTCTTATTGTAGTTTAAGATCTGCAATAAATCTTTACTGAAGAATTCACCATCTGCTGTTCGACTTCTGCTTAATTGGGACCGCGTGTGTGTATATTTTAGACACAACACTACCGAAACAGTCACTACGAAAACGTATGGTAAAGTTTCGGTAGTGACATGATCGTTTCGGTAGTGACAAAATGGAATGGTAAGTAGTTCAATCCCATCATTTTGAAATAAATGTGTTATGTGGACTAAATGGTAAAGATGTAGATAATGCTGATTTCTATCTGAAATTGTTCAGGAGAGAAAGAATCATAAGACACCAAAATGCCAAAAGGAAAAAGTGGAGCAGAGAGGCTGAGAGAATACCGACAAAGAGTGAGGGATGACCCAGTGAAACACTAAGAATATTTAAGGAAGGAAAGAGAAAGAAATAAGAAACGAAAGGAAGGAAAGTTGAAATGTATCAGTGATTTATCCAACAGGGAGCAAAAGAAGGTCAGAAAATCATGGAGGAAAAGACAGCAAAAGCACAAAACATTTGTGTTTTTAATATTCCCAACCTAAAGCATGGTATGAGTTAAGATTAAGCAATAAGGTTGAGGAAATATGATACAACCCTGCAAACAAAATAGCTACCGAAACAGTGCTGTCACTACCGAAACAGTGCTGTCACTACCGAAACAGTGCAGTCACTACCGAAACACTGGAGGTTTTGTAAAAAATAAAGTATATTGAGTTATCAACTAAAATGTTATGATACTGATTGGTTTAATGTATGTTCAATTTCATCAATCATCAACTCTGGAATCAATATGATCAGTATTTTGCATTTTACAAAGAAATATTGCACTTAGATTTTGATTAATTGTATAAATTGAACTTTGAAATTTGGTAAAAATTTCATTTTTATTGATTTCATTGTGAAAACCTTCAAGAAATATTTGTAAAAAATACTCTTCAGAGAAGGGAAGGAAACACAATCTGAACAGGTTAATAATAATACGTTTTTACTATACTTTATTACTATGTTTTGGTAGTGACAATTTTTGGGAGAGGAAAAACCTTCCAACACATTATGAAAATACAATATAAAAATTGACGGTTCGTTTACTAAATATGCGTACTTTGGATATGGTACAATATATATATACGGACAAAGTTTTGGGAATAAAACATACACATTTTCAAAATATTTCCAACCTGACTGCACCAATTTGGTAGCCTGACGATGTCATACTCATAATTCTAGTCAGAATATGAGTCTGATACCGCTCCGTTGGACTGTGATTATGGGGCGTGTTTCAACCGAACCAGGAAAAAAAAAGCCTCTCTCGTTAGGCTAACTTATCAGCCATCAGTTTTTAGCCAACACAGTTTTAGGCTACAGCCTGCCTTTTCACAATAGGAGGAGATGAAGAGACAGTACAGGTGGAAGAGGAAGAAACAGTACAGGTGGAAGAGGAGGAGACAGTACAGGTGGAAGAGGAAGAAACAGTACAGGTGGAAGAGGAGGAGACAGTACAGGTGGAGGAGGAAGAGACAGTACAGGTGGAGGAGGAGGAGGAGGCGGTGCAGGTGAAAGAGGAGGAGACGGTGCAGGTGGAGGAGGAGGAGACGGTGGAAGAGCTGGTGGAAGAAAGTGGAGGAGATGGCTAGAACAAAAGGGAGAAAAGTTCCAGAAGCAGCCACCTACAAGACCTCTTTTAATAGTGAATGGACCTCTAAATGGCCATTTATTACTGTAGGAAGCACCAGCTCATATTACTGGTGCTCTATCTCCCGCCAAGAGAATTCCTGTGCCCATCCAGGTGTGCGGGATGTGACAAGGCACATAGGCAGTAAGGGGCATCAGGCCAAACAGCAGGCACTGAAGTCAACCAGCACAGTCAAAAACGTTTACTTGCCAGTGACTGCAGAGATGAGTGTGCAAGAGGTCAAGGTACATTTAAATGCATAAGGTTGACTACAATTTTCATGAATACCATTTTTCCTAATTAATACATCCAATTCTATGACTATGGCATATATAATGGGAAACAACACCAAAAATGATAAAAGAGTCCAAAAAGGCAACAAACACCTTCAATAAACAATACAAGTCATAATTCTCTCTCTCTCTCTCTCTCTCTCTCTCTCTCTCTCTCTCTCTCTCTCCCAAATTGAATAAATACTTTGTAATTGGTTGAGTTGTCAGTGCCATGTGTCAAATCTTTTCTGCAAGTCTGAGCAATTATTATTAACAATAACAAAACACTAATAATAATATGGGGGAGGGGGGGCGGGGCTGGTCTGTGGGCATACGGCAGGGGCGAGACGGGCGGAATGGGGGCGGGCCGGGGGCGTGGTCGGGGGTGGCGAGTATGTCACTCTTGCCTGTCTTCAAAACTCGAGAGCCCTGCCTTAAACTAAGTACATATACTGGCCATATAGCAAATGCATACATACACACACAAGGTACAACACAAGGCATAAAGACAAGGCACAAAGACAAGGCACACAGAACCAGGTACACAAAACAAGGCAAACAGTGTCCACACAGCTAGACCCAAAACACTTCCCAACCTTCCTCTTTGTGCCTTGTGTTGTACCTTGTGTGTGCAATAATATTTTTTTTTGGCACCCCCCTCTGGGTGGTGCTTTAGGCAACAGCCTATGTCGCCTATAGGAAGGACCGGCCCTGACTGTGTCGGCCATCTTGTGATATGAAGAGAACAGGTCACTGTGTCGGCCATCTTGTGATATGAAGAGAACAGGTCACTGTGTCGGCCATCTTGTGATATGAAGAGAACAGGTCACTGTGTCGGCCATCTCTTCCAGGCTTGCCAATAGCCTACATTTGTTACAAGTATTGTGACTGCTAAAGGAAGTTGGGGAGTCGCTAATTTCAGTGATTTGAAATGATGATGCAAAAGAGCTCTCCTCGGAGTTACACATTTAATGACGTCT
>NW_024879565.1:365000-367500 GCF_900700415.2 Clupea harengus
GACAGTCACAGGGATAACACACACTGGACACACACACATAGGACACAAACACAGAGGACACACACTGGACACTCACACATAGGACACACACAGGACTAACACACACTGGACACACACACACTGGACACACACACACTGGACACACACACTGGACACACACACATAGGACACACGCAGGACTAACACACACTGGACACACACACACTGGACACACACACACTGGACACACGCAGGACTAACACACACTGGACACACACACACTGGACACACACTCACAGGACTAACACACACTGGACACACACACATATAGGACACTCACAGGACTAACACACACTGGAGACATGATCAGACTCTGTTTACCCTGATTGTCATCTTATTAAAAGAGTGTGAGGCAGAGAAAGAGAGAGAGAGAGAGAGACAGAGAAGAGGTTGGCATGACGATCCTCACCACGGCGACAGCAGGAGACTGCAGAAGCTCGGTGGCCGTCATGGCGCTGAAGTAGGCGACGTTGACGAGCACGTAACACACCGACACCAGGGGGATGCCTATGATGATGGCCAATGGCAGGTTTCTATATACACACACACACACACAAACACACACGTAACACACCGACACCAGAGGAATGCCTATGATGATGGCCAATGGCAGGTTTCTATAAACACACACACACGCACACACCACACACACACACAAACACACACGTAACACACCGACACCAGAGGAATGCCTATGATGATGGCCAATGGCAGGTTTCTATAAACACACACACACACACACACACACACACACACACAAACACACACGTAACACACCGACACCAGAGGGATGCCTATGATGATGGCCAATGGCAGGTTTCTATAAACACACACACACACACACACACACACACAAACACACACGTAACACACCGACACCAGAGGGATGCCTATGATGATGGCCAATGGCAGGTTTCTATAAACACACACGCGCACACACACACACACACACACACACACAAACACACACGTAACACACCGACACCAGAGGGATGCCTATGATGATGGCCAATGGCAGGTTTCTATAAACACACACACACACACACACACAAACACACACGTAACACACCGACACCAGAGGGATGCCTATGATGATGGCCAATGGCAGGTTTCTATAAACACACACACACACACACACACACACACAAACACACACGTAACACACCGACACCAGAGGGATGCCTATGATGATGGCCAATGGCAGGTTTCTATAAACACACACGCACACACACACACACACACAAACACACACGTAACACACCGACACCAGAGGGATGCCTATGATGATGGCCAATGGCAGGTTTTCTATAAACACACACACACACACACACACACACAAACACACACGTAACACACCGACACCAGAGGGATGCCTATGATGATGGCCAATGGCAGGTTTCTATAAACACACACGCACACACACACACACACAAACACACACGTAACACACCGACACCAGAGGGATGCCTATGATGATGGCCAATGGCAGGTTTCTATAAACACACACACACACACACACACACGCACACACACACAAACACACACGTAACACACCGACACCAGAGGGATGCCTATGATGATGGCCAATGGCAGGTTTCTATAAACACACACACACATACACACACACACACACAAACACACACGTAACACACCGACACCAGAGGGATGCCTATGATGATGGCCAATGGCAGGTTTCTATAAACACACACACACACGCACACACACACACAAACACACACGCACACACACACACACACACACAAACACACACGTAACACACCAAACAACAGAGGGATGTCTATGATGATAGCCAATGGCAGGTTTCTATAAAGTCACACACACACACACAAACAAACACACACGGACCAAACACACACATGATCAGCTCCAGAGCTGTCACCTGTAGGGGTTTTTCAGCTCCTCTGTGATGAAATTCAGCTGATTCCTGCAAGGGAGAGCACACACACACACACACACACACACACACACACAATAATGCGACTCACACACCGAGGAGAAACAGACCTAATACATGGTGATGTGATGGACAGCAGGCTGTAGTATTTATGTATGATAGTGTGTGCGTGTACATGTGTGTGTGTGCGTGTGCGTATGTGTGTGTTTGTGTGTGTGTGTCTGATTCCTTGTCTCTTACCACCCATCATAAGCCCAAAGGCCGTTGTAGAAAGCCAGTCCTATGGCTCCAAAAGATGTGGTCGCCCCTTCAAATGTATTTGTTAGGTTCTGTGTGTTCCCTGTGAGGTTTACACACACACACACACACACACACACACACACACACACACACACACACACACACACACACACACACACACACACACCAGTAAACCTCACCCACTGGTTACACAATAGCATGGACAAACTCTCTTCTATATAACAACACACACACACACACACACCACACCTGCACAAGAAACACACACACACACACACACACATA
>NW_024879565.1:377500-380000 GCF_900700415.2 Clupea harengus
GTGAGCAGCAGGCCTCCGCAGCTCTATGCCCAAAGAGGTCATTGCCCTCAGACTGGCACTGGTCTGCACAGGACTTTGGTCCGACCGCAGCACCCACCCCTCAGGGAAGGCCAGTGCTATACCTGCCTGGGAAAAGCTTAACTATGCCATTGTTATATTGACTAGAGACCAACCTAACTATGCCACTGTTATATGGACAAGACCAACCTTAACTATGTCAGTGTTATATTGACTAGACCAACCTTAACTATGCCAGTGTTATATGGACAAGACCAACAGAATCCCTTCAGTATTTTACACAGGACACATCATAAAGTGGGACGGCTCACATCAGTGATATATATATCATAATAATGAAGTCAAATTCATGTTAAAGACCCATTTTTAGTATCTCACTGATGCATCATCTATGACCCTGGGCCTCGTTCCAGTACGTCATGTTCCTGAACATTCTGTTGCCCTTTCAGCCCCCCTCTGCCCCATCGGCGTCTCCGCCGGGTGGTGTGTGGGACTCGGGACAGTTTGGCCAACTGAAGGTCACCGTGACCTCCGCTCCCTCGGTGAAACCTCCCAAAGGCCAGATCTCACGCTTCTCCTCAACCTCACACAAGTCCAACTCTACTGAAACTCAACCTCACACAAGTCCAACTCTACTGAAACTCAACCTCACACAAGTCCAACTCTACTGAAACTCAACCTCACACAAGTCCAACTCTACTGAGACTCAACCTCACACAAGTCCAACTCTACTGAGACTCAACCTCACACAAGTCCAACTCTACTGAAGCCCAGATGACACGGTTGTGGACTTATTTTTCTAAGATATATCACTCTGTCCTCTTATCAACATCGCCTTCCCCTGAAAATCCCCTGCTCCCTCCCCTCCACTCTAAGACCCATATGTTCAGCTTTTCTTTTCTATAATGTTCTGTTTGTTTTGTTTGATCCTTTGTCTTTTATATTTTACTGTTGTCTTGTTTTGCTTGTCCTCTCACTTGTAAAGCGACTTTGAGTATATAGAAAAGCGCTATATAAAAATGAATCATTTTATTATTATTAATATCACCTATTTACAACCTAATTCTGAGTTTGTTTGTTTGTTTGTTTGATAGTACGGTTTAATGTTAGTATGGTTTGATGTTATTTAATGTTGACCTGATCTTTTATTCACTGTTTACAACATAAGAGTCTCACATGAATAACGGAAGCGACAGGACACTGATACAGTATTTAAAAAGCTGGGAGGGACTTTATACCCAACTCCACATCTGCAGCAGATGCAACAGCTAAAGGTGTTATAACTCTACTTCCCCAGCAGGTGGCACTGTCCTGTATGTGATTCAGGGGCTTTTCTGGACAAACAAGACTTCACTAACACACATCAATACAATGGCCTGGCTATGAAACAATCATCATCTCATCACACACACACTGAATGTTCGTTTTATAGAGTTGATTATGGGCCAATAAGCTCATGAATCCTGTCATCCGCCGTTCAGGAGACCCAGCTGACCAGTGTTCATTTGTGTTCCTTCATTCTTTAGTTGGTTATAAAAACATAAAACAAGTTTACAGGGTTTCATGAAAAAATGGCACATTTGCAGGTTTTTCTCCAGGTAAATGTAAACCTTTTAAGAACATCCAAGTCCTTATAATATAATATAAACATTTTAAGAATAAACATCCAAGTCTTTATATAATAATATAAACATTTTAAGAATGAATATCCAAGTCTTTATATTATAATATCAATATTTTAAGAATAAACATCCAAGTCCTTGTCCACTGCAGGGATGTTGTCTGAACAGAACCGGAGCGTTTAGCATTGGGGGTGTGTGTGTGTGTGTGTGTGTGGGTGGGTGTGGGGTGTGGGGGGGGGGGGGGCGTGGTGTATGTGTGTGTGTGTGTGTGTGTGTGTGGGGGGTGTATGTATGTGTGTGTGTGTGTGTGTGTGTGTGTGTGGGGGGGGGGGGGTGGTACCAAATCAGCGGGGGCCCACTGCAGCATTTTAAGCTGCATTAGACACCGGGGGGGGTGTGTGTGTGTGTGTGTGTGTGGGGGGGGGGGGGGGGGGGGGGGGGGGGGGGGGACATATGCCCTGGAGGCAGAGGGGCCCTTCACTGACATTTACCATCATCTGAAAAAACATGCATCAAACACATGAGGATCTCTCACACACACACACACAAACACACACAAACAAACACAAACACACACATAGTTACACATACACACAGACGCATAGTTACACACACACACACACAAACATAGTTACACATACACACTTACACACACACACACACATAGGTTACACATACACACACAAACACACAGACACATAATTACACAAACAAACACACACACACACACACACACACACACACACACACACACACACACACACACACACACACACACACACACACACACACACACACACACAGTTCCATGGATGGAAGTTTCTGCTGTCACACCTTATACACTCAATAAAAAAACTCTA
>NW_024879565.1:390000-392500 GCF_900700415.2 Clupea harengus
TTAGGTGAAGCACAGCTTCAGTGTGACTGAGTACTTAAAGTGAAGCACATCTTCAGTGTGACTGAGGGGTTAGGTGAAGCACAGCTTCAGTGTGACTGAGTACTTAAAGTGAAGCACATCTTCAGTGTGACTGAGGGGTTAGGTGAAGCACAGCTTCAGTGTGACTGAGTACTTAAAGTGAAGCACATCTTCAGTGTGACTGAGGGTTAGGTGAAGCACAGCTTCAGTGTGACTGAGTACTTAAAGTGAAGCACATCTTCAGTGTGACTGAGGGGTTAGGTGAAGCACAGCTTCAGTGTGACTGAGTACTTAAAGTGAAGCACATCTTCAGTGTGACTGAGGGTTAGGTGAAGCACAGCTTCAGTGTGACTGAGTACTTAAAGTGAAGCACATCTTCAGTGTGACTGAGGGTTAGGTGAAGCACAGCTTCAGTGTGACTGAGTACTTAAAGTGAAGCACATCTTCAGTGTGACTGAGGGGTTAGGTGAAGCACAGCTTCAGTGTGACTGAGTACTTAAAGTGAAGCACATCTTCAGTGTGACTGAGGGGTTAGGTGAAGCACAGCTTCAGTGTGACTGAGTACTTAAAGTGAAGCACATCTTCAGTGTGACTGAGGGGTTAGGTGAAGCACAGCTTCAGTGTGACTGAGTACTTAAAGTGAAGCACATCTTCAGTGTGACTGAGGGGTTAGGTGAAGCACAGCTTCAGTGTGACTGAGTACTTAAAGTGAAGCACATCTTCAGTGTGACTGAGGGGTTAGGTGAAGCACAGCTTCAGTGTGACTGAGTACTTAAAGTGAAGCACATCTTCAGTGTGACTCAGTACTTAAAGTGAAGCACATCTTCAGTGTGACTGAGGGAAACTAAAAAGGTCTCTGCGCTTCAGTGAGTGACATTTTTCACAGTGACAGGCAAAAGCAGACGGGTTTTCTATGGCTTGCTGTGGTTTCCCAGCGGAGTGAAATGCATTGTCCTGCTCTTTTTAATGCGTTGCCACTGGTAACTGTGATGCAGATACGTGTCTCCATACAGATCTAGCGGTTCTCATGGTTCTGTCTCCATACAGATCTAGTGGTTCTCATGGTTCTGGTAAACCTGAGCAAAGACAGATATATAGCCTCCATTTCTGTTCTGTTCCACAAGAACCTCCCTGAACACCTGAACACCTGAACACAAATCTACACATTACTGCTTTTTCATTACGGCCACTATTTCCTGATGAGTTTCAGGACGGTTACTAATTAATTACGGTTACTATTTCCTGATACATTTTCAGTTGTTCTGCTTCATAACTGCTGCCTCTCTCTCTAACCCTGCCCCCCCCTGATGGCAGCTTACCCCGCTAGGGTAACTCAGCTAGGGCCACATCTGGGCCACATCCGGGCCAGATCCGGTCGAGAGCTGGCTGCCACCAGGGTCCTTTCTCTGTGTCCCCAGAACATGAGTCAGAGATGAGCGCCACGGACTCGGACCGAGAGGAGAGGGAGGAGAGGGAGGAGGAGAGGAGGAGCGACCTGGAGCCAGAGGAGAGGGATGGAGAGTCAGACTCGGTGGACAGAGACTCGGTGGACAGAGACTCGGAGAAGAGAGACTCGGAGGAGAGAGACGGAGGGAGGGAGTCAGACGAGCAGCGCCCCAGCAGTCCTGACGAGCTGGAGTGTAAGATCTGCTACCAGCGCTACTCTGCCCACGGCCGGCGGCCCAAGCTGCTGGGCTGTCTGCACCGCGTGTGTGCCCGCTGTCTGCGGCGCATGCTGGACCTGGGCTCTGCGCCCGACTGCGTCAGCTGCCCCTTCTGCCGCCACGAGACGCCGCTGGGTCAGCTGAACGTGGCCGCGCTGCCCGACGACGCCAACCTGATGGGCCGGCTAGCGCGGCGCGACACGCACACGTCCTGGAGCTCCGAGCACCGCGAGGTGCTGCTCACGCCGGACGGGCTTGCCGCATTCCAGAGCCCCGCCCACGAGCCCAGCCAAGACACCTGCCTCGTCATCACCATTATGGAGGTGCAGCGCGACAGCCTCCCTGGTCGCCATGGAGATGCGTTGTCCACTTCGTCGTCGGAGGGCAGCCTGGACTCGGCGTCTCTGGGCTCGGCGGGCGGGCGGGCGGACCGGGAGCAGGACGGGCTGTCAAAGCTGTGCGCCCATGTGCCGCGGGTGCTGGTCTGGCTGCTGGGCTGCTTCTACTTCGGCTCGCTGCCGCTGGGCATCTACCTGCTGGTCATCCAGCGCGTCACACTGGGCATCGTGTGCGTCAGCCTCGTGCCCACCAGCCTCACCGTCTGCCTGGTCTACGGATTCTGCCAGTGTCTCTGCCAGGGCCTCTGTGACTGCTCACCCAGGACATGACTTCACATCCTCGTCTGTGTGTGTGTGTGTCTCTGTGTGTGTGTGTGTGTGTCTGTGTGTGTGTGCATCTCTGTATTATTGTGTGAGTGTGTGTGTGCATCTCTGTATTAGTGTGTGTGTGTGGGTGTGTGTGTGTGTGTGCATCTCTGT